>NC_084592.1:912500-1212500 GCF_033807715.1 Cololabis saira | reverse complement strand
AGCCCCAGAGTGGTCACAACTATGTTTCCGGAACTGCTGAATTTGACCAAATCTAGTATTTCCTGGCAGTCATATAATCACTGGCGGTTCTAGGATTTTTCTGAAACAGGGGCCATTATGGGGCCAAATGTAACCTTCAGGGGCCAACAGTATAAAGCAGCTTTCACATAGAGCGCGGTTTGCGCCGCGCCCACCGCTGGGTAGGGCGCAGAGTCGGCGCAGAGCCTCCAACCCTACCTCTCCTATTGGACACAACTTTCTCTCTTCTCCCTTCTCTCTTTTCTCCCTTTTCTCCTATTGGACGTGCCGAGATGTCGTCACAGGGCGGCACGGTGAAATTAAAAAATGTTCAATTCGGGCGCAGGCATACGCAGCGCAACGCCGCGGCAGGCGCCCTCTTGTGCGCTTGCCGAACAATCCGTTGTTGCGCCGCGGAAGCACTTACACAATGAATGGGAAGCCGGCAGCAGTTTGCGCTTTGCGCCCTCTATGGAAATGGGCTCCTTTTAATTTAACATCATCCTCTTTCTTTGGAAGCAGAATGAAAACGCAATCCTTACATTATGCCACAAATATTTTAAATATTTTCAAATCAAACTGTCCAATCACGTCTACCATAATATGTTTGTCCCACTGTGGCAGGGTGGAGGAGCAGCCACTCAGCCAATTGGGCACACCTGTGCCCAATCAACCTCTCCACCCTGCCTGGCTACATAAGAAGTGGCTGCACACCAGAAAGAGGTCTGCTGGGAGAAGGTTCTGCTGGTGCACGTGTGGCGGTGTGATTAAATAAAGGATTTCCTGAACTAAACCCTGTATCCTCTGTCCTGTCGGTCGTGGGGCCCGACAGGATGGAGGAGGGATGCGGGGAGCGGACCCTGGAGGCGCTTGCACAGGTGCTGGTGGACCTGGCAGCCCTGTTGCAGGGCCAGGGGGAGCAGCAGACCATGGCGCTGGAGGCGCTGGTGGCTGCAGGGCGCCAGGCGACGGCTCCTGAGGCGGCCCCAGCAACGGCGGGACCCGCAGCGCGAACCACCACGGCGCCACGCCAGAGGTTCGCTGCGGCAGAGCTGGAGGCGCTGGTGGTGCAGCAGCCGACAGGCCGTGAGGCAGAGGCTGCAGGCCGCCAAGTGACGGCTCCTGAGGCAGCCCCAGCGACGGCGGGACCCGCAGCGCGACCCACCCCGGCGCCACGCCTGAGATTCGTCACGGCAGTCCTGGAGGCGGAGATGTCGGTGGCGGAGGTCGCCGAAGCGGAGGCGTCGGACGCGGAGGTCGCGGAGGCGTCAGTGGCGGGGGTCGCCGAGGCGGAGACGTCGGTGGCGGGGGTTGCCAGGGCGGAGACGTCGGAGGTGGAGGTCGCCGAGGCGGAGGCGGAGGTGGCGGTGGCGGTGGCGGAGGTCGCCGAAGCGGAGGCGTTGGTGGCGGAGGTCGCCGAGGCGGAGACGTCGGTGGCGGGGGTTGCCGGGGCGGAGACGTCGGAGGTGGAGATCGCCGAGGCGGAGGCGGAGGTGGCGGTGGCGGTGGCGGAGGTCGCCGAAGCGGAGGCGTTGGTGGCGGAGGTCGCCGAGGCGGAGACGTCGGTGGCGGGGGTTGCCGGGGCGGAGACGTCGGAGGTGGAGATCGCCGAGGCGGAGGTGTCGGTGGCGGAGGTCGCCGAAGCGGAGGCGTCGGTGGCGGAGGTCGCCGAAGCATCGGTGGCGGAGGTGGCGGAGGTTGCGGAGGCGTCGGTGGCAGAGGTCGGCGAGGCGTCGGTGGCGGGGGTCGCCGAGGCGGAGGCGTCGGTGGCGGAGGCCACCCTGGGCCCGGTCCCGAGAGCGGCCCTCTCGGCGGTCGGCAAAACGCTGAGGGTGCCCTCCCGAACGGTCTCGGTGGTCGGCCCGACGCAGAGGGCGACCACCCAACCGGTCCCGGCAGTCGGCCGAACCTGGAAGGCTGGAGGTTCGGATGGCGGCTCCTGCCTTCCTCTCTTGATTGACAGAACAGGGGCACTTCAGGGGCCTATCAGATTACAGGGGGTGCCTCGGCACCCATGCCCCCCCCCCCTAGATCCGCCCCTGCATATAACGTGTTGTAGTTTCGTAGTTTTTCCTTCAGAAATATGCAGCCTATTTGTATTGTTTGGCATAAAATTCACTGGTGCAATCAGAGCCATTGCAGCCGCTGCCATCTACTGTACTGAAGAAAATGAAATGATGAAAAAATTTCAAGGACATGCAGATGACTATGAGAGTGGCATTCACTTCTCTAGTGGGCCCAAAGTCTGCATAATACTTGGCAGCACACCCACACATCCACCCACTCACCTATATGCAGATCTCTCCCAGCTACCGGCCTTACCTCAGGTGGTGAGTACAAAGTGTGAAAGCATAAAATTACCAGGCTATCTGGACTACCTTTGTATCCAGCAGTCTATCAATTAACTGTTTACACTATTTGAAGACCCTGTAGCTTAATATTTGCTGTCTGATGTCTGATCCAAACATAGTCATTACTATACCTCAGCAGCGTCTTTTTTTTTACTTCATATTTTCATGTAATGAATCTTATCTTTGGAGGGGGCATCATTCCCCACAATCTCTTGTTCTTCCTCTGTTATATCAGAGGGAGATGAATTGTAATACGGTGCAACTAGTCCACTACCCCTTCCGATATGACTTACTGCTGTCAAATTAGATAAAGACCACCTGTGACTAGCCATTGATATCACAAACATGCAAACACTGAAAGGTTAACCTTTCACTTGCTTGTTGTGCCTAGGCCTGATGAGAAGCAGTCTGGAGATGGCTTTTAACTTCTGGACAAACACAGTGAATGTTTGGTGCTGCTACATCTCCTTTCTCTAGCTCGTGAGTCTTTTACTCACACATACATTTGTCTCTCTCTGACATGTAATATACCAGGCTGCTGATCCCGTTAATGTGGCTACACAAACGTGTCTCTTGACAGAATGCAGTATGTGTCATGCTTTTCCACTGAAATGCACAGGTCTCATCACATATTAAAAGAGTTAGCTCACAAGATTGATCATTACTCCTGTTGAATATCCCTCCCTTTTCTGGAGGATCAATATATTTTTCAGCCCGATTGCCTCCCTTCCATTGCTACACCATGCCAGGGTTGACTAATTCCTTTTGCCTATGTTTAGCATTTAGTCTCAGCGGGTACGGAAAATATTCAGACCCCTTTAAATTTTGTCCTTTTTGTTTCATTGCAGCCATTAGATAAAATCAAAAAAAGTTCATTTTATTTCTCATTAATTTACAATCAGCACTCGATCTTGACAGAAAAAAAAGAAAAATAGAAATTTTTGCAAATGTATTATAAAAGAATAACTGAAATATCACATGGTCATAAGTATTCAAGCCCTTTGCTCATGTTTAATTCTGTTCATGCTGTCCATTTCTTCTGAACCTCCTTGAGATGGTTCTGCTCCTTCATTGGAGTCCAGATGTGTTTAATTAAACTGATTGGACTTGATTAGGAAAGGCACACACCTGTCTATAAAAGACCTTACAGCTCATCGTGCATGTCAGAGCATACAGAATCATGAGGTCAAAAGAACTGCCCAAGGAGCTCAGAGACAGAATTGTGGCATCGGATCAGAATTGTGGAAAATCGGAACTATCGCATGTCGACCAATCAGAAGAAGGGGCGGGGCTAATTTGCACCAATTAAGGTGAAGGAGTCAAAACCGAGTCCGACGACACCACCCACGACTCTCTGTCAAACCATTCAAAAGTTATAGTAGAAAATAGGGACTATCAAATATTGACCAATCAGAAGAAGGGGCGGGGCTAATTAAGGCCAATGAAGGTCAAGTACTCAATACCGAGTCCGATGACACCACCCACGACTCTTTATATCACACCATTCAAAAGTTATGGCAGAAAGTAGGAACTATCAAATATGGATAATAATAAATGAAAAAAAAAATGTTAAGAATTGTGGCAAACTAATCTTGCTCGATAAACCAGTTCTAATTTTATTAGTGAAAACTTTTAACTGAGACTAAAAATTTAATAAAAAACAAGTTTTATAAGCAATAGTATGATACATTTATTTCTAGCTTTTTATTTTTGTTTAAAAGTCTTTTTTAGCTATAGTGTAGACATATCTAAGCAAACGCAGCTCGGCTGATTTTGAAAATTTTGATTTTGCCAATAGTGTGTCCTTGTCCCTCCTGTATGTGCTGGTTTATTGTTTCTCCACAATTGAGGTAAAACTGAGATGAAATCCATTTCTAAAAAATATGGTAAATAACAAATAAAAAGTCAATAATATGAGCATAGCTTCCTGAAGTAAAAAAAAAAATATATATATATATATATATATATATATATATATATATATATATATATATATATATAGCCAAGAGCATGCAGTGCTAGTTTGATAATGTGATGGTGAGATGATGTGAGACATTTCAAAATCTCCCCAGTGGTTTTTTCTGACATAAAGAGCATTTTACAGTCTCTAGATACGTGGTTTAATTTATTGTGTACAGGCATGGTACAGCTGATATTTTAAACCAAAATGAAGAAATGTGGCCGATTTGACTTGGATAAAAATGTCAGTTGACTGCTATTCAGCCACTGGAGATTGCATGTGGCACAAATGTCACAGTGAATATGTACCTCTGGCAAATACTGAACAAGACAGCCTCATCTGTTCACTTGGCTAGACATTTGGCCCTTATTCTGATTTATGTCTAATGTCGCACACTTGGCTGTACCCCTGTGCTTAGTCCAGTTTAATACTACGTACACAATGTTGCCTCAGTGAACATTATTTTAAGAATCCTGTTTTTCTCTTTTCCCCTCTCAATGTTCTTTCTCCCATATAGCCACATTAATGCAAATGAGGTTAGAAGACCATTATGGGTGTGATTTTGTCTGTATTTATATAACTTGCTGGTGTGACTACCTGAACAGGCGTTCCTGTAATGATTGATTTTCTAGTTTGCTCTCGGGAGGTATACACAATAATTTAATGGCCTCTAGGCTTTCTTACCAGAAAATGCCCTACATGCATTTTTTTCCCTGGTTAATCTGTTATTTTCAATATTGTTTAATACTATACTCAATGCCTATGAAAGAAGAGGCTATCCAATGAAAGAAACGGATATATGATTCAATCTAATACATTTCTAACAGTTCCACAGAAAGAACTACATTTCTATCATTCTTTCTGAATACTGAGGCCCTTTGCTATACAGAGACCCTTGATAACTTTACACCATTATATACATCTGAGTATAAACTGATGCTAGAATACAATTTTCAACAAATACTTTTATTTTTGCTGTTCAAAAGGCACTGTGTTGAAAGTAAAGGTTATTTAGCATGAATGAGAGTAAGCTCCTTTGCAAATGACCAAAAATTAAGAAAACAAAACGAATTAAAGCTGCAAGCAGCGATGAACGGGCCCTCGCACTCATGGTCACCGCCCCCCATAAGCATATCAGAAATTACACCACCCACGACTTTCTATGTCAAACCATTCAAAAGGTATGGCAGAAAATAGGAACTATCAAATATCGACTAATCAGAAGAAGGGGCGGGGCTGATTTGCACCAATTATGGTCAAGGACTCAAAACCATGTCCGATGACACCACCCACGAGCCTTTAGGTCAAACCATTCAAAAGTTATTTCAGAAAATCCGAAGTATTATATATATCGAACAATCAGAAGAAGGAGCGGGGCTAATTCATGCCAATGAAGGTCAAGGACTCAATACTGAGTCCGATGACACCACCCACATGTCTTTATGTCAAACCATTCAAAAGTTATGGCAGAAAAAAGTATTCTAGGGGGCGCTGTTGAGCCGTTAGGCATGCAAACCATGAAATATCAAATTTATCGCCAGGCCTGGCTTGCGTGCAAAATTTGGTGACTTTTGGGGAACTATCAAATATGGACCAATCAGATGAAGGGGGGGCACGCTTTTTGGCGTCTAGCGTTGCCACGGTAACGCTTTTGAAAGAGAAACGTAATGCGCATAGTCACAGGATGGAGACGCACATTTTGATGTATAACACACAGGGTGCACGTTACGGTTCGGGCTGTATTAATGGCCGAAGAAATGGCATAAATTGCGCCAAAATTACATGATTAATTCAAAATGTTCAAAATGGCCGACTTCCTGTTCGGTTTCGGCCATGGCGCTAAGAGACTTTTCTTTAAGTTGCGACATGATACAGGTGTGTACCGATTTTCGTGCATGTACGTCAAACCGTATTGTGGGGCTTGAGACATGGAGTTTTCTAGGGGGCGCTGTTGAGCCATTTTGCCACGCCCATTAATGCAAACCATTAAATATCACATTTTTCGCCAGGCCTGGCTTGCGTGCAAAATTTGGTGACTTTTGGGGCACGTTTAGGGGGAAAAAAGACCCTAATTTCGTCGGAATAAAAATAAAAATACTAACAACAAAAATTCCTACAGATACAATAGCATAATAACAGGGCTCTCAAAGAAGTTCACACGCTCTCACGCCACACTAGGCATGTCTCACACTGAGAAATTAAACTTGGACTGCAAACATGCACCAAATTTGGGCCCAATTAAACAACGTATGGCTGAGTTACAGCCATACATTGTTACAGCCTTGACACAGACCGGGCCATTAAAATGGTTCTCTGCACAGATTATAAACAGCAAATTCTTGTGTAATGGTTAAAACAATTCACTGACTGAAATATAACATAATATATCATAAAAAATATATATTTACTGTCCAAAATTTGAAAATGTCACTGTACGTATACGTATTGACCCATCTGAATGAAACTCTCAGGAGTAAATGAACACGAAGTAAACAGTGTTAGTGGTGAGTATGAAGTTCATCTAACCGATAGAGATATGATCATCAGATATGATTTCATATATAAAAAAATATAGAGTGATGAAGTTCTGATTAGACTAAGTGTTACAGTTAAAAAAAATTGCCTTTGTGAAAGGGATATGATCCTTGAATTTCAACTCCCAGGAACAAACAGAAGATTTTTAAGGAGTTTATGTCATACACATGTGGTAAAACCGTCCAGTACAGTTTTGTGTACATTCAGTACAAATATCAGGCAGATTTAATGAAGCAAAGCATAATTACAGGACATAATTTGGAAAAAACTATTCTCCTTTAGTCAGAAGGCAGCGCTATGAAGTTCATCCAAGATTGTCATATCCCCTTGTTCAGAATGGAAGCCTCATATATAGCGCATATATTTTGGGTCAGATTGGAGAAAGTATGTGCAAGTTAGTGAGTTACATTCTTATGATTCAATCTTAAATCTAACAGGTCCTCATGTATCTATTTTGATATCAGGTGTAGTGGCAAAAGAAGCAGAGAGTAGGGCTGGGCGATATGACCTCAAATCATTATCAACATAAATTGGGCAGCTTTACCTGGATAACGATAAATGTACGATAACCCTTAAATCTTCATATACTTGAAAAACATGCACGTCTTTCAGACCTAACTTACTTCAACATACTTTCAGCTAGAGACACCATTCAAATTTGAAACAAGTCACAAGACTTTAACCAATTGAGTCAGATTTTTAAAATGTCAACCTCAGACTAAACCAGAACCACACTGAATAGAACCAGATCCACAACTGAACACAAGCAGTACCACCCAAACAGAATCAGAACCATCTCAAACCAGACCAGAACCAGACCCAAATGGAACCAGAATGACTCGCCCAGAACAACCTCAGAAAGAACCAGAGCCACCCTCAAGACAACCAGAAACACCCAACATAGAGCTTGAACCAGATCTGAACTGAACCAGAAAATCTCTTACAAAACCAGAACTTCCCAAACAGTACCAGAACCACCCAGAATGAACCAGAACATCCCTGACACATCCAGAACCACCACCAACATAATCAGAACCACCCCCAGACTGAATGAGAACCATCCCCAACACAACCAGAACCAGTACCACCCAAACAGAACCAAAACTACCTCAAACCGGACCAAAACCAGACCCAAACGGAAATGGAAGAAACTCAGACACAACCAGAACCACCTCAGACAGAACCAGAGCCACCCTGAAGAAAACCAGAAACACCCAAGACAGAGCAAGAACGAGATCTGAACTGAACCAGAATATCTCTAAACAATACCAGAACTTCCCAAACAGTACCAGAACCACCCAGAATGACCCCGGACCGAACCAGAACCAACCCGAACACAACCAGAAACACCTCAACCACAACCAACCTTCTACTTTGTTCCATTATCATTTCTCTTCTCATTCCCCTCCTTTCCCCTTCCTCCTCCTTTTTTAGGGCCCGAGCACTGACAGTACGAAGGCCCTATTGTATCTGTAGGAATTTTTTTCCTCGTTTTTATTTTTCCGACAAAATGAGGGCCTGTTTTCCACCCTAAACGTGCCCCAAAAGTCACCAAATTTTGCACGCAAGCCAGGCCTGGTGAAAAATTTGATATTTAATGGTTTGCATTAATGGCGTGGCAAAATGGCTCAACAGCGCCCCCTAGAAAACTTTGTGCCTCAAGCCCCACAATACGGTTTGACGTACATGCACGAAAATCGCTACACCCCTGTATCATGTCGCAACCTAAAGAAAAGTCTCTTAGCGCCATGGCCGAAACCGAACAGGAAGTCGACCATTTTGAATTAATCATGTAATTTTGCCGCAATTTATGCCATGTCTTCAGCAGTTAATACGGCCAGAACCGTAACGTGTACCCAGGTGTGTTATACATCAAATTGTTCGTCTCCATCCTGCGATGAAGCGCATTTCTTTTCTCAGTCAAAAGCGTTACCGTGGCGACGATAGATGCCAAAAAGCGCGCCCCCCCTTCATCTGATTGGTCCATATTTGATAGTTCCTACTTTCTGTAACTATTGAATGGTTTGACATAAAGACTCATCGGACTCAGTTTTGAGTCCTTGAACATAATTGCTGCAAATTAGCCCCGCCCCTTCATCTGATTGGTCGATATCTGATAGTTCCTATTAGTTTTATTCCTATTTTTTAGTCCTATTTTTTTTCATTTAGCATGACATTTTGATATTGAAAGCTGAAGTAGTGTTGATTTTAAATTAAATGGTTGGAATATATGAAGAAGGTTAGAACCATATTTAATTGTCAAAGAAATTGAAATTCATCCAAATAAAAATGAAAAGAACAAGATGCAGAAGGGGGAATAAAGGAGAGGGGATGATGAAATAAAATGGAGAAAAGAAGGAGCAAGAAGAGGAAGGGATCGTAGACAGAAAAATACTCTTGAAGGAAGTCAGGTAGACTGACAGAAGTGAAAAGACGAAATTGGTGAAATAAGGTGAAAATGTGAAGAAAATGGTAAAACGTAGATTAAACATTTGAAAACTGATGAAATTATGCAGGAAGAGAAGAGTTGAAGACAGGATGATGCACTTAAAAGAAGAATATTTTGAATCACTTAGTAATAGCTTAAGGTCTTTCAGGTCTGAGGGCCGTTCTCGGGACTGGGCAGACGGGCCTTCTCGGGACCTCGCAGGCAGAGTCCTGGGCAGGGGTCTAGGTGCCGGCTGGGGCGCAGGCAGAGTCCTGGGCAGGGGTCTAGGTGCCGGCTGGGGCACAAGCAGAGTCCAAGGGGCCGCCTTCAGGAGACAAGGCTTCAAGGGACACAGAACCCGAGAGGCCGGCTGAGGGGGACACAGGGTCCTCGGCCTCAGCTGAGGGGGACACTGGGTCTTTAGCACTGGCTGAGGGGGACGCCGGGTCCTTAGCACTGGCTGAGGAGGACACCGGGTCCTTAGCACTGGCTGAGGGGGACACTGGGTCCTTAGCACTGGCTGAGGGGGACACCGGGTCCTTAGCACTGGCTGAGGGGGACACCGGGTCCTTAGCACTGGCTGAGGGGGACACCGGGTCCTTGGCAGGGGCCTGGGTGTCGGGTGAAGTGTGTCCGGGACCACCGCCAGAACAGGAACAGAGCGAGGTGCGTCCGGGACCACCGCCGGAACAGGAACAGAGCAAGATGCGTCCGGGACCACGGCCGGAACAGGAACAGAGCGAGATGCGTCCGGGACCACCGCCGGAACAGGAACAGAGCGAGGTGCGTCCGGGACCACCACCAGAACAGGAACAGAGCGAGGTGCGTCCGGGACCACCGCCAGAACAGGAACAGAGCGAGGTGCGTCTGGGACCACCTCAGGAACCGGCTGGGGCTGCCGCCGCCGTCGTTTCCCCAGGAGCTGGAAACTCCTGGGCCCCCCTCGATCAAGGGCTTGTTCCCCAGAAAGGGGGGAAAGGCTGGAGTGCATCCGGGACCACCTCGGGAACAGGAAGAGGTGCGTCCAGGACCCGCACCAGAACAGGCTGGGGCTCGCGCCAACCTTCGTTGTCTCCCCTGGGGCTGAGAACACCTGGGCCCGCCTCGAGCGTGTTCCCCAGAAAGGGGACTACTCCTCCTTAAACCGAGGCATGTTCTTCTCTACCTCCCGTGGAAAAACTCCCAGAGGGTTATCTGTTCACCTACTGGGTCCATAGTGGCTGGTCCGTTCTGTCGAGCCGGAGGGTGCACTGGGTCCATGACTGGCCAGATTGTACTCTAAGGGGTGAGGGTTTGGACCCAAGAGCAGCACCAACTGGACCAGATACATTGGTAATGACCTTTATCGTCAGCAGAAGCAGGTAAGCACAGCAGAGACCAGGAAGTGGTAAGGCTGGTTCGGAGTCAAAGACAGAAGGGCTGAGGCCTTTACCAGGGCAGAGACGAAGCAGGTAGGTCAGGAGCAAGCAGGGTCGAAACCAGGAGATCAGCCGAAGGGTGAACGCTGGAAGGTCTTCCATGAGAACAAGGAGACGATCTGGCAGTGAGTGTGGAGGAGAGTGGAGCTTTTATCCTGGCTTGATTGCTGGAGAGCTGCAGCTGAGTGAGCAGGTGAATGGAGTGAGTGACGAGGTGGGTGTGGCTGCAGATGGGTGAGCAGGAGAGAGGCGAGTGGAAAACCACTGAAGATCGGAGGACCAACCATGACAGTTACAAATCTTGCTTGTTTGTAGGTGACCAAATACTTATTTTATTGAGGAATTTACCAATTAATTCAGTAAAAAACCTACAATGTGATTTCCTGGATTCATTCCCCCATTCTGTCCCTCATAGTTGAAGTTACGTATGATGAAAATTACAGGCCTCTCCCATCTTCTCTAAGTGGGAGAACTTGCACAACTGGTGGCTGACTAAATACTTTTTTGCCCCACTGTAGTTATTTATGAACTACTAACCTCATGTTTCATGCCACAAGGAAGCAACCAGTAAGCCTTTGTTTCAGTAACTGTTCTTGATTTTCTGATCTTTGTGGCACCCTCAAGTAGAGCCCTATGGAATCTGTGATCACGGAATTGCGGAATTGGACATTAAAAACAGAATTAACTTAAAATGCGCAATATAGCAGAACTGAACGGCAATTTGAGTAAAGGGTTGTTTTTTTTCCTGGACTAAATTAACTTTTATTTGGAGAAAATGCTCCAAGAGGGGTCACTAAAAGCTGTTCACTTCTCTGCCCCCTCTCGCCCCTGCTGCCCTCATTAACAAAACAAACATGTCGAAGCGGCTGCCTGAGAAACCAGCGCAGAAGCTACAGAACAACCAAATACTTATTTTACTGAGGAATTTACCAGTTAATTCAGTAAAAATCCTACAATGTGATTTCCTGGATTCTTTCCCCTCATTCTGTATTTCATAGTTGAAGTTACCGATGATGGAAATTACAGGCCTCTCTCATCTTTTGTGGGAGTGGGAGAACTTGCACAATTGGCGGCTGACGAAATACTATACAGTATATACAAACATACAAAAAAATCCAGCTCCAGCATCGTCCCTCTTTATACCTTTACTTATATAATGATCTGTCATCTGTCACATCCCTATTCCTCAAATATGAAATGGTCATGTCTTGTTGGGATGATATGAGGAAACACAATGTTGGCAAGCTTACCAGTTGCAGTGAAATATGTGATATAATTCACCATGCTGGAATTAGTACTAATCATTTTGTAACCAAAGCATTTGATTTTATCTCAGAAGGGTCAAAGCAAAAGCATTACAGTGTTATAAGTTTTTTTTAATTATTATATCACACACATCTGAATTTTCTCACACAGACACTGTTGGCTGTTGGGCACGTTGGTTTAACACAGTGCTCTCCACTGATGTTGTCAAGATTTTTTTTTCTAATGTATCCTAATTAGAAACTTGTGTGAATTTGATCATCAATAACAAGAAATACAGCTCTGCTTCCTAAATGCTGACTTTGTTCAATATCCTATTACAGTTGAATCACATATAACTTGGGATACATCAGGAAACCAATCTGGTTTTAATGCTGACATTGAACCAGCAGGAAGGAAACCAATTGCTCCGATCAATGCTGTTATCCCAGGAGAGTAGTTCCCTGACCATTAATAGTCAGTTGTGCTATTTTTTACTTAGAACATCTTATAGGTTATAAAGTCTCCTTTACAAAAAGTACCCTTAAAATTGAAATGGTTTTCAAAAATTATCCTTGTAGGTTCAGTAATGTGATACTCAATCTTGTATCATACATAACGATGCACCATGATAGATCACGTGGTTTTTTTCTTAGGTAATAAAGAAGTACTTTATGAAATCCTATTTATTTTGGTGGCTTAATTGTGATTAAAAATACATTTGCTAATAAGTGAGCTCATATTAAACTTGAAACAATTTTTTTGTTGCTAATGTTGTTTTTAGCAAGGCTTAAAGACATGGCATTTAATGCCCCGTATCCCTTTAAAAGGGCAAATAACCATAATTGATCATTTCAATAAACCTACATCCTGTGAAAATAAATTAAAAAAAGTGTCAAGGTAAAGTAGGTCCTTTAATATTCTATTATAATACTCTAGAGTTCACATTCTGAAATTTCAAGTATTTTATTGACTATAAAGGGTTAAAACAAGATTGAGAGTTTGAATTAATATATATTATGTATTAAAATATAATACATAGATTGGATATATATATATATATATATATATATATATATATATATATATATATATATATATATATATATATATATATATAAAGAGAGAGAGAGAGAGAGAGAGAGAGAGAGAGAGAGATACATAACGAGGTGCTATAAAGTGTGTGCAACTGTCAACATAGTTGACCACTATGATTATACTTTATCAAATTGAGATTGTCTTAAAACTGATAAATTATACAGTATATAACATGCATTATGAAAATGTTTTATTGCTGAACAAATGGATATGACAATTTTGGATGAACTCCTTATCGCCACCTTCTGATGAAAGGAACATGTTTCTTAGCACATTATGTCCTGTAATTGCACCGTGCTTCATCAGATCACCCTGAAATTAGTACTGAATGTACCCAAAACGGTCCTCAAGCAACACATCAAATTTCATGGATTTATGAATAACGGAACCTGTGTCATTCGGCATGAAATAGGAAGTGGATTGTTTTGTCACACATGCATGAAAAAAATCATTAAAAATCAATCAAGAGATTCAAGGATCAGATCCCTTTCACAATATTTTCATACATAGCAACATAGGGTCTAATAAGAATGTCATTACTATATATCTTTTTAAAAATTAAATCAAAACCCATGATCATATCTCTGCCATACTTTGTCCAATCAACTTGAAACTACACAAACTACCACAAACACTGATGACCCTGGGCCCTGGATACTCTTAATAATGTCATCACATATCACAACATATATCAGACTTATAATAAAATAGTGCTGATAACGGAGCAGGCGGCGGGGGGGGGGGGGGGGCGGGGTGGGATGGATGCCGCTCCGAGCCCACTACTCCACGCCGAAGAGGAAAAAAGAAAGTGTTCTGATTAAAATAAGGAAAGTTGGACTATATAACAATTGCGTTCATAAGGATAAAGTTTTAAAAAAAATAAAAATTAAAGAAATAGTCTCTTCTCCCCGTGTGTATGCCTGTCATGCACGGGTACGTGCGCGCATGTTGTTTACTTTTAAGCCGGAATTATGGTTCTGCGTCACACCACAGGGTGCGCGTCACCGCGTACCCTACGCCGTAGGCTCTGCGTTGGTGTGACGCGGAACCATAAATCAGCCCTGAGCAGCTCTGAGGAGAGATGGGAGGGAGGAGGGGGAGCGGGTCCCGTCCCGTCTTCACATCGCCCGCCTTCGCACAGACAGTCTGGATGGTTTGCAATCACAGGCTGAGCCTACCGTTAGTTTTTAAACTGTAAAAAGTGGGAGGACAAATACATGATTTTGAAAAGTGTGTGTGTGTGAGGGGGGGAGGGACATGTCCCCCCTGTCCCCAGTGGAAATTGCGTCGTGGCACTAACGGGCAGCAACGGCGGGCTGCCACTCACTCGCTTTATTTTATTGTGTACTATTTATATACTTATTCTAACTTTTACTGTGACCACCAAATAATGTGGTTTTTCTGTCCTCCACATCATCTACAACATCTAGATCTAAGTCTCCGTGAAAGTCAGTGTCACGGTGGCTGGTCACCCTCTCATTCATTCTGACGCCAAACAGGCTGCAGGAAGACACTGCGCATGCTCAGTAGGCTCATCCATATGCAAGAACATACCATTTATGGTAGAAAGTGGGCATGTAGAGGGCGGGATATGAGGCGGATTCAGCTGCGCAGCCTTCCAGCTGGACTGTAATTCATAAAGCGAACATTGCGTGCAAGATTGCGTGCACATGGTTTTATTGAACCGGATTTTTTTTTGCGCCCGGCATTTTCGGCTTTTGGGTGTACGTGCAATTTTAGTATGACTCCTACGCAGTCCATTTTAAATGAGGCCCCTGACATGTAAAACTCTGACAACATACTTAAATGGTTGATGAAGTCTTACAGAAATAAGGGGGAGAGTACATTTTAATGGGAAAAGCTAGCAAAGTGAGTCAGTATTGAAGGTGACTACACACCGTTGATTAAATATATTTTAAATTACTGAGGGGAATTTATATTATTAAGATGTCACCATGAGAGTGTGAACACCTTAAACTTGAACACATGAGAATCAAAAAAAGATACAAATTAAGAAACATAAGATAGGAATTTTAAGTATTTGCAGCAGTTAACCCAACAGTTAACCCAGTTAACTTTGCAATGCCATTGTATGAAAGGTGCTATATAAATAAAATTTGATTTGATTTGAAAAGTCAGTATTTAGTTTCCCCTCACTAACCTTCAGAATCAGACACAGATATTACTCATCCCAAGAAGACTGTCCCATTGTATTTAGGTGAATTTTACTTTTATTTTTTAGAAATTGTAAAATAAAAATTGTTATTAAACTTTAACAGATAAACTACATTTTGTCTCACAGACCTTTGGAAGATATGAACATCTGGCTGCACATTTTGAAAGAACTAATCTTCTTTAATCAATAGATTGTGGTTCCTCCTTTCTTGTAGACAGCCTCATTATTGCATTTCCAGTAAAGTCTTTTTAAAAACGCACTCTCTTAGTGAACACAGGATTGAAACTGAAACCCACATAGACTGAAAATACATTTAAATGGCCACCATATATTTAAACAATTAGTGGACAAAGACAAACAATTAGAGAGATTAATGGCCATTTAGGAAAATAAAATCATATCCAACCACAGAAAAAAAAGTAAAAAAATTCATCTCATTGGAATACTGTGATATTGCACAACCTCCCACAGTTCAGTTGATTACTAGGTGATACATTTGTTAAGATCATGATAAATGTAAAAAAAACAAAAGTGCACATTACAAATGAATGGATCTGGCTAGGCAACTATAACTCACCAAATCCAAATCCAAATCAACTCACACTCCTGATGCAACCCAGAGCTGGGGATTGGCACCTATGGTTGTAGTTTTATCAAATTTAGAATAGTGTTATGGCAAAATTAAGCCAAAAAATAACTTTAAACCTACCGCCATCCAACAATCCTTGCATTAGCCCCTCATCTATTTTGGTACTGCCATTTTGGTAGCACCAAAATAGTTTCCTGATTGGACACAATGACTACGTTTACATGCAGTCAAAATTGGGGTTATTGCTAATATTCCGGTTACTGAAACATTGGGAATATTCCGTTTACATGGTAATTAATCATTCAGGATATCTGGATACGAATGCAGAAATGTTCATATCCTTCATTACATTTATGAAGTGATTAGTCTCCTCCTGGTCTTGGTTTCTCCGTGTTTATAAGAACTTCCTGGACTCAAAAGACCAGGATTCCTTGTGAACAGAACATGTGCAGAAAACAAATTCCTGTTCCGTTTGATGGGGATATTCCATTTGGTGTTTACATAACCCAATATTCAGGTTTTAAAAGGAGTAACCCAGGGCTCATATTCTGGTTTTTAAAAACCGGAATATGAGCAAATTGGGGTTATTCAAAGGGGTTATTGGTGTTTACATGGCCGTGGAAATTCGGGTTATTGCCAATATTCAGGTTTTAAAAGGGTTATTGATGCATGGAAACACAGTCGATGAGTCACGTGACCGGGTGCACTGAGCTGACGAGGGACTGAGTGAGGAGGAAAAATAGAGAAAAAAAAAATATCTGAGAGAGAATTAATTATTTCCACCCAGGTTACACAGTGTTGTGTACAGTGTTGTGGAAAAACCCATTAAACGCTCTTCAATATTATACTATAATATATATTGCTTGGGGGGTCATGTTCTGGGTCTCTGGAAAGCGCCTAGAGACAACTTCTGTTGTAATAGATGCTATATCAATAACATTGAATTGAATGTTCTTTTCAACTAGGGGAATGTCTGGACTGAATCTGGTCAAAGTTACATAAGAATAAGACATGAGAGATGATCCAGATTTCCGTATATTTAATTAAGCGGTTGCATGCAAATGGGTGACATATATGGGGTCTCTTGATACAGAATGTCAATGAAACAAAGGAAGCTTTTAAGGCATAGATGAAGATGACGTAAGAATGATGATTCATTCTTATAATTCTGGTAGACAAAACATTGTTGAGGTAATGCTAATCTTTTTTGGGACAGACTATCAGTCTGTACACTTTCTCGGCCATGGCTAAATTTCTGCAGCTCTCAGGATTTTTAGTTTAATCTTGTGGTCGAGGCAAAATTTTCCATCACATACAGTCTCTTCCTTTGTGTGCCAGGTAATATAGTACCCTGATTGGACACAATGACTACGTTTACATGCAGTCAAAATTGGGGTTATTGCAAATATTCCGGTTACTGAAACATTGGGAATATTCCGTTTCCATGGTGATTAATCATTCAGGATATCTGGATCAAACCAGCGACGTACAGAGAACATCATGACGTAATTCCCGTCATTTCCACTTGTTCTTCCTGTATCCAAATTCAAAACAAATGCTGCTTTGCGCAACTTTTCTCTCACCTTCTTGTAAATCTTCTATCCCGGTACTTTCTACCGTCTACAAATGCAGAAATGTTCATATCCTTCATTACATTTATGAAGTGATTAGTCTCCTCCTGGTCTTGGTTTCTCCGTGTTTAGAAGAACTTCCTGGACTCAAAAGACCAGGATTCCTTGTGAACAGAGCATGTGCAGAAAACAAATTCCTGTTCCGTTTGATGGGGATATTCCATTCCATTCCCAATATTCGGGTTTTAAAAGGAGTAACCCAGGGGTCATATTCAGGTTTTTTAAAACCTGAATATGAGCAAATTCTGGTTATTCAAAGGGGTTATTGGTGTTTACATGGCCGTGCAAAACTGGGTTATTGCCAATATTCTGGTTTTAAAAGGGTTATTGATGCATGGAAACGCAGTCCATGAGACACGGGTGCAGACGATCAGGGCGGATGGAAACAGGAAGATCAAACCAGAACTGAAAGACACGGGCTTCAAAATAAAACAGGAAACTATCAAAACCATAACACCGATGTCCCAAACCAAGCCAATTTACGCTTAATTTCCTTGCTGTCCAATCATGATACAAAGTACTTAAATGTATCTTTTAACATCGCATATCAATGTTTAGGAGAATTTGAAAAACGAATACTCATGTGACCGATACATTGTAAACGGTACTGTAGGTATGAGCCTTTACTCCCATCAATAGCAGTACATATTTTGCTTTTATATAGAATCTTTTTAACCATGTCCAGGTTCTACAGGCCACTTTACAATGTTTTCATTCCTAATCCACTCATACTTATACATCTGATTTATTATATATGCCCTCTATGTACAGTAGTGCTTTTCTCTCTCTAATCATACTTTGATGTGTATATTTGGGGACAATATGGGTTTCAGTGCCTTTTCGGAGCACAATTCTACACTTCCCTGACGACTGAGTGAGTCTACTCAATGATTCACAGCTTTTCCAAAGTATTCAAATGTTTAAAGGCAACAATAAGAAATGTAAGATCCTGTTCACATTTGAACATGTCTTTAATTCTGTTTTGACAGGAAAAACACAGTAAATCAGATCCTAACTAACGCTATATTGATTCTTGGAAAAGTAACTTTTAATAGAAAATTGTTGTAAAGCGAATTATGGGAAATTTTGCCCTTATCTCATCAAACATTGCCTGAGTTTAGAAAAGATGCCACTGAATAAATAACACCTTAACCCTTCCACCACCAGAGTAAGAATTCTTGATTAGGATCTCATTTCAGCTCCTGCTCTCGTGGAATGTGGACAGAGACGTAAGTTTGAGGCTCTAGCTGAAAAAGATCTGTTTAACTGGGGATACTATGAGTTCCATAGCAGCTGAATTTCCTGCACAAGTTGCACTATTACAAAATAAAATGAGAAAGATTTTACTTGTGAGGACAGAACATTTTCTAAATATAAAATCCAAAAGAATATGGCTTAATGCACCCAGGGAGACAATGTGATGAAGGACATATTTATAAAGTCTTTCTGAGACAAAGTGGTTTGTGTTTCCGTCTGGTGGAAAGCAGTGGCGGCTTGTCAATAGGGGGCGCTAGGGCACCGCCCCCATTAAAATTACAGGAAACAATATAGACACAGTACACATAAATTACATAATAAAATGTAATTATCACATCTGTGCACTCATAAAATGTGTCTGACTTTTAATTTTTCAAGCCTTCCCATCCCATACTGGGTTTATTCAGAGTTGTTTTTTGTGCAGACTGAAATACATAGGTTTCAATGGCCAAATGAGTGTGTATTGTATGTTCTTAAACTTTTCTTCCATGTGACTTCATGCTGGTCTCTAATTGGTTACTCAAAGATTCTCCTCCGTGGCCAATCAGCGTGTTTTCTGTCATTCTTCATCCAATCTGATTGATTCATGAGCTGTCAATCAAAGTCACACCCCTGACAGTGTAGACGCGCAACTGTAGCTGTGTCCCAATTCAGGGGCTGGTCCTTCTGAGGACGCGGTCTCTCGAGTAATTCATGTTATATCAGCTATAGAGAACAAGGTAGTGCCGAAAAACAATATATATCCCCCTCACAAAAATAAGAAAAATAGAGAAACATATTTTCTCATCAAAAAAACTAATTTAAAATTTTTCAAATAACAAAATAACATATTTGAACCATTTTTCAGACAATATCTGTCAATATCTCTATATAATAACTGAAAAAATGTGAAAAATGGTTCAAATATGTTATTTTACTTGAAAAATTTCAAATATGTTTATGTAAAATATGCTACATGTATATGTAGTATACTGTATGTAGTGATATGTAATAAAAAATAACATAAAAAAATGTATGTTCAAGTAGAGTTTATAGTTGTGTTGTAATCCCCACTTGCCAGTGCGCCCCCCCAAAATGTTTTATCACCAGCCGCCACTGGTGGAAAGAATGTGGCATGATCATGCTGTCCGTTTTGAGTTTACGTCAAGGTTTGGGTTTTTTTCACAGGTTTTGGTATCTGAGTTCCTGTTTTATTTTGAAACAGGATGCTGTCAGTGTCACCGGGGTGTGGTCAAGCCTCCTGCTCCCGCTGGTGTGGACCGTTTCCACCCTCCATGTGTCATGTCAGGTTTTTTTTTTGCCAAGTTTACACTTTTGTGTTTTTATAATTCATGCTCAGCAGTGTTTTTGTTATGTTTTTTAAGTTAAAATAAATAATGTTTTTTGCAACTCCTGCTTCCTCTTCTCTCCTGCATCTGGGTCCTATTCAGCCACCACCGTGACACATGCACGTTCTGCTTTCATTAGACTTCCCATATAGAAATAAACATACACAGCAGAACAGTCGTGTACAACAGACAGACGTAAAAAAGACATAGGCAATAACGTGCCTGAAGATTGGAATCAAAACCCTAATTCACTGAGATTTTGGAAATAGTGAAAGAACATTTTTATATCACATTGACTTCATTAGAAGCCAGGTCACACCACCTTCTCGCTTTAGATACATATACAGTGCATACAAAGTATTATAGTATTTTTCTTCATGGATAAATAAAGTATGACTGTAGTAAATTGAACGGAATTAATTAGATAGTGGGGTTAATGTTGCAGACTTAAATAGAAATCTAAGGTTGATGTAAAATGTCATTCCTATGTGTTAAACTACACATTTATTTGGAAAGTCTTTATTTCTATACCAAATGTGAAACACATTATTCCAATTATGAGGTGAAATGGTATGGATGTTAAAAGGACCATAACTTCTTATTAGCAAGACTATTCCTGATTAGTATGACTCATAAAAAGATCTTAACATTGCGGTTGCACAACAAAGGGGGTGCGTGTTTAGTTATTAAAGGGTTATTAATAATTGTCTGATGACAGTTATTAATAACATAAATACATTATCAAAATGAATCAATCGAAACAGGGCACCACCTGAATGTCAGGAATAAATAACTAAACAGCATAATCAGTCTCCAAATGACTGTTATTGTGTGTGCCAGCCGGTCACCAGCTGTTACTGTTCCTGATACCCAAGAGGATTAGACAGGAAGGAGTCCGAGCACAGGCCACAGGCAACCAGCAAATGTTACAAGTGTGTGTGTGTGTGTGTGTGAGAGAGAGAGAGAGAGAGAGACACAAGATGGCTGTTGATACAAATTGTGTGAATTTTAGAAATGGCTGACAACGTCACGTGGTTACTGAGTCTCACGTGATAAATCAAAATGGCGGACAAGATCACATGGTGACTGAGTCTTGCATGGTTGAAAATAGCGGAGGAGATTTCATCACACACTGTAAGAACCAATGGAACCGTATAGCCAGGATAAGAGTATGTGTATGGAGGTTAGCCAGAAAGGATGAGAAAGAAGAGAAGAGAGTAAAACCAAAAACACTGAGGTAACTCCTCACCACCAGAAAAC
This sequence comes from Cololabis saira, assembly GCF_033807715.1. Lineage (NCBI taxonomy): Eukaryota > Metazoa > Chordata > Actinopteri > Beloniformes > Belonidae > Cololabis > Cololabis saira. The sequence goes on along the minus strand of NC_084592.1, from coordinate 1,191,209 downwards.
TAAGTCACTTTGATGTTTCCCACACAGAGACGCACCAATGTGAAGCTAACTTCACATGTGTAATCTGGTCTTTCAACTGGGAAAAGAGGAAAAGCTTGTTTTTGTTTGAGTGGGAGAATGCGAGATCCAGCAATGTGGATGCAACAATAGACAAACTATAAAATAAACAAACACACTTCAACAACTGTAGCTAATAAACATGGTTGTGGCAGGATCAGTGGTCCGGCTAACAACATGTGCGCCACAGTAAAACAACAATTGTTAAATGCGTTAACTAAAGCCCCATTTCCACTGAGTGGTTCAGTACGGTCTGTTAAAGTTCAGTACGGTTTAGAAGGGCCCAGTCAATTCAAGTGCAAGTCGGACTGCCGCGGCCCAAACAGACACCAAATGCCTAGCGTGGTGTCATAGTAGTGCGACAACAACAAAAGTCAAAACTTTCATAGAGATGCTACCAACAGCAACAATGAAGGTCATCGAGCAGCTCATTCCTGTTATGCTTGACCTTTTGATTATTCGTATGTACAATCCATGCCAAGTTGTTTGAGAAATGATTGTGAGGACACAACACCGGCGGTAACACTTTAAAACCTGTGAGGAATTTATTGTATTGTATTGAACTCTGGCATGTGCCCCCATATCAGGTGTAGGCTAACAGCTCCAACCATGTACGAAACACGTTCTACACAGTACTCCAGTTGTAAAAATAAATCAGGGGGGATGATGGATTTTATCATATGGGGACAGATAATTTGTGCTGATTACAAATAATATAATATATTACAAATAATAGCACTGACCAAAACACCTGCAGAAATACTGCAGGAATGACATAGCAGCAGTTAAATGCAGCCTTCTGTAAGCTTGAAATATCCACTGGGCTTACATCAAATACATCAAAACACAACAATAAAAAACACTTTTCTGAACTTATCAATATGACTCTGTCCTTCACAGGATAAGTAACATGGATCACTGCAAAAACTCTAAATCTTAACAAGAATATTTGTCTTATTTATAGTTACAATGTCTCATTTTAGTAAAAAAAATCTCATTACACTTAAAACAAGACTCTTCACTGGAAAAAACAACAATTTTCACCTGTTTCAAGTAGATTTTCACTTAAAATAAGTAGAAAAATCTGCCAGTGGAACAAGATCTTTTTGCTTGTAATAAGAAGATAAATCTTGTCCCACTGGCAGATTTTCCTACTTATTTCAAGTGAAAATTGACTTGAAACAGGTGAAAATTGTCAAATAAATTATTTTTCTGGTGATGACTCTAAATGTTGAAATAGCAGTAAAACCACATTCATTGATGAAATTACATAAGGGATGGAAAGAGGGGATGGCAGTTTTACAGGGGGGATGATTTGGACCGTTTTTATTTCAGGGGGGATGCCATCCCCCCTCATCCCCCCTCAACTCCAGTACTGGTTCTACACCGTCAGCACACCTCTCTTTGCGGAAGGAGAGCCCATTATACTGTATATAGTCCAGGTACTTCCAGGTAGTTCCATGTACCATGTTCCATGACAGTTAATAGGCCAGACTACACCAGCAGGGGAATACCATACCGGACTGTACCCAACCGCTCAGTGGAAACAGGGCTTAGGTTTCTCTGCCCAGACACAAAAAAAGTCTCTCATGTGGATCTCTTTGTCAGCGATGGAATTGATGGTTTTGTCTGGGACAGACCAGTGTTCCTCTCAGTGACTACGTTTACGTGCAGTCAAAATTGGGGTTATTGCTAATATTCTGGTTACTGAAACATTGGGAATATTCAGTTTACATCGTAATTAATCATTCGGGATATCTGGATCAAACCAGTGACGCACAGAGAACATCATGACGCAATTACCGTCATTTCCACTTCTTCTTCCTGTATCCAAATTCAAAACAAATGCTGCTTCGCGCAACTTTTCTCTCACCTTCTTTTAAATCTGGCTATCCCGTTACTTTCTACCGTCTACAAATGCAGAAATGTTGATATCCTTCATTACATTTATGAAGTGATTAGTCTCCTCCTGGTCTTGGTTTCTCCGTGTTTATAAGAACTTCCTGGACTCAAAAGACCAGGATTCCTTGTGAACAGAGCATGAGGAGAAAACAAATTCCTGTTCCGTTTGATGAGGATATTCCGTTTGGCGTTTACATGACCCAATATTCGGGTTTTAAAAGGAGTAACCCAGGGGTCATATTGGGGTTTTTAAAAACCCCAATATGAGCAAATTCGGGTTATTCAAAGGGGTTATTGGTGATTACATGGCCGTGCAAATTCGGGTTATTGCCAATATTCGTGTTTTAAAAGGGTTATTGATGCACGTAAACACAGTCATTGTTCCTCTCAGGTTCCTGCTCTCCTGGTCCCCGTGTGGAGGAGGGGATGTAGCGTTGGTACCGCAGCTGGGCTTCTTTGGCCTACAGGTCGGTCTGAAGGAGTTTACACCGTTCAGGCGTGCATGGAGAAGTAGGCCCTTCGCTATTAGGTCGTCATGCTAAAACAGGAGCTGTCGTCTTCACAGCTCACAGGCTCAGGAGAGAAGAAGTCTGTGTGGGAGTCATTGTGAACGAGAAGCGTTTGTGAGAAATTTGAGAGAGAAGAGAGAAGGGGTAGCCGCTCTTTATACTACTAACTTGGGCTCCTGTGCATCAGCAGGGACCCCTGCTTGGTTTTGGGGGTCCATGCGCCAATGAGAGGCTTATTCCTTATCACCTCATAATCATAAATGGAGCAAAGCCCGCTGGGGTTTTGAGTCATTATGAAGGTTTTTTGTTTCAAACCGTGTGGTCAGGCCTTACCGTTGATGTTAGGCCTTTCTTTGTCCAACACAGGGCTGTGGTTCAATATTGCTATAAGCAGGGTTAATTTTACTGAGATTAACTTGCTGTGCTTTGTCGTCATGTAGGTAGAGTTTAATTAATTTGTTAATTAACTACCATTCTGTTATACCGAAGGGGAAACATTGCACATGAGCAAGAAAGCACACAGAAATTTTTGGGTGGATTTTTCCTTTATACACCACCACCACGGATTTACAATTTTAAGCAAAATACCTTGATTATCATGAGCGTGAATATAACCATATTTTAAATACGTAGATGAAAATCTTTTGTAATGAATCACTGTCGAGGTCTGGAACCCACGGATGTCAACGAATTGAGTTTCCTCAGTGGAGATGTTTTGCTGCTCTGAACTATTTCCAGGCTGTCTTCATTGCTCATTGTTTTTCTCTGTTATGTTATTTCGTAAATGTTTCGAAGAATTCTCTTTAAACGACAACATACAGTACAAAGCATTGAAGTATTTTGAGACAAAATACGATGCATTTTTCAATGCTCATATTCAAATGCAATTTCCAAATTACATTTTGTATTTAGATTACAAATTTTAAATATATGTATCAAAAGTATTGAACATCCCTATCGATAATCCCCCTCTCAGACTTCCATAGCAGTGACCCAACCCTTACTGGATGCAGGGCCAGGATTTGACCTCTGAGAGAAAGGAGGCTCTTTTGCACTTCATGTCACTCTTGCGTCCTTGATCAAGCTTTAATGTGATAATGCACTGACCCTAATGTGACTGGCCCAAGAAAGAGCCTGGAGATAGAGGGTTGGGTGAGAATTTGATCTGACCAGTACTCTAGCAGAAAAAAATGAATTATTCTGAAGGTGTCTTGTCTTGGTGTCCTGCCTTGTGGATAATAAAAGTTTAATGTATTCACTTTACCCTGGTAAAAATTGATCTACAATGACGTGACATTTCTTTTTCAAAACTAACCAAGAGGCTCATGCTTTGAATGTTAACCAGGGCTTTACTTGATGTACGGTTCAGTCCACTGGGAGGAAGCTTCTTTTGCATTCTGCTGGATCTAAGCACTTTTCAGTTGAGTCTTCATGATAAATTAATGTAAATCTTTCACTGCCTGTTTTACAGACCTACATATTTGTGTACACATCCTGCCACTGCAGTGCAACTGTGAAAAAAAATACATAACAACATATTTGAATTGTTCACATGAGACTGTGGCTGTAACACTTAAAAACATGTGTTGTTAAGAATCATGGACCGAGCCTGATTTCTATGTCATGGACTGGACTGCTCCCATATGCCCTGCACATTATTCTTACCATCAACTTGCAATCAATGTGATGTGTGGGGTGAAATGCAGTGCCTTAACATCAAAGGCCAACTGTGTCAAGTCTTAATTTATTAACTTCATTCTAATGAACCTTATCAGCCATAGCACAGAAAGTCATGAAGATTAGAGGGGAGGGAGTGGATGCCTGATTATTTTTGCATTCTGCAAAAATGCCTCACAGTTTGTCAGCAATTGCAAGAAGATACTTAAAATTCCAGTTGGGAGCAGTTGTGCAAGGCATTACCTGCATTTGTAGTGTTAATACAGACTGCCCACCACCTGTAAATCTACTTTGAATTAAGACTGTTTTCATGAGTAGTGGTCCAAGATTTCTCAAATACAATACACTTCAGTTGTCTACAAATGAATATACTTATATCCAAGAACTTTCTTTCTTGCTTTTTTAAACGTATTTCTGCTACTACTCTGGGATGAAATTTTGCCTGTATTTTGTGGTCTTTCCTTCGTTGGCAAATCTTAAGAGACAATGTGAAATAAAAGGCAGAAGTGAAAAATGTATGGAATAAATTCCAGTGAGACAGAAAAATATGCTACTAAACAAAGGACCCTTTGCTATTAGTTAAGGATGCTGGTTTAGACCGGAAATAAACTGATTTAAACACACATTGGGGCGTTGGATGAAGAAAATGATGTGGAATAACCTTTACTGATACATAATGTTAGAGATAGATCATTTTACTTGTTAACATCAGGACAAATCCACTCTCTGTGTTACAGAATTCAATCAATTATATAATTTCTGGTACGTTAAAAAATGCTAAAATGAGCTAATGATTTTTATTGTAATTAAAATCTAATAAAGATGTGTCAGTGACTTATATATAGTGTACATATAACGGCAATCAATCTCAAAGTTACATCAATTTATCAAAAGTATAAACACAACAAACAAAATGCCCTTCCATGTTACCTTTCTTTTTCAAGCACATAAAAATAAGGTTCTGCTGCTTTTCTTATTTTTTATTCTCTTCAAAGCTCCTCTCACTACGGGCGTATTGATCCTTAGCACTTCTTCCTCTACTAGTACTGCTCCTCCCTTTTCTAGAAATGTGCATCCACCATAGCCATTTTTGCAAAGTCCACTAATATCTGTCCTTCCATCTTCCTGTCCATAACAGCATATTTTCCCATCACCTCTTGAGCTCCTCTAGGCGCGTTTCTGCTAGTTCAGGGTAGATTTTTACAGGAACAGAGGTTTTAATCTCAACGGGTCACTGCTGGTTAAATAAAGGTTAAAAAATCAGCTCTGTAAAAGCTGAACATCTATTTCAGGAACCTTTACAGAGCGAAAAAAGACCCTGTAGTAGGAGAGGTACTGTTCTTAGGTTGGACAAGTTTCTTTTCTATTGCTGGACTCTTCCCAGTGAGGCCATGCTGTTGTGATGGATGCTGTATGTCATTTAACATTGACAGCTGAAATATGGTAGGCCTTTCCTGCATGAGGGCATATTCAATTCAACTCAATTCCAGCAGACTAGCACAACAAACTACAAGAATGATGGACAACAATGATGGTTATGAGATACTTATAATTAATATATGAAAATGGAAGAGGAGAAGAGAAGGAGGGGTGATGGGCACCGCTCAGTGGATCATGTCGGTGTCCCCCTGCAGCGTAGGCCTATAGCAGCATATCTACCACCAAGCTGGTTTGAGAAAAAACGTATCGTCTTGTCCTATAGCTGCATCTATGACTACTGGCCCTAACACACTAGAGTTTACACTAACTACAGGTTTACTAAACACTAACTAGAGGTTTACCAAACCTGACTCTGCGAGAGGTTTTTCCTAATTTTTGCAATATTACGGAATGGAAAAATGCTATTTTACAAACCTGATTAATATACCAAGGCTTCTCACAGTTGTAGTGGAAGCCATCGCAATACCATCTAATCCCTTCCTAAAATGCTTTGGACCAAAAATAATAACCTCTGTTTTATCTGAATTTAGAAGCAAATCATCTTTGGACACCCAGTCCTTGATGTCCCTAAGACATGCCTGAAGTTTAACTAACGGTTCTGTTTCATCCGGCTTCATAGACAAATAGAGCTGCGTATCATCAGCATAGCAATGAAAGTGTATGCCGTGATTCTGGATTATACTTCCCAATGGCTGCATGTATAAACTGAACAAGATTGGCCCTAGCACTGAACCCTGCGGAACACCATAACAGACCCTTGACTGTTCTGAAGAAACCTCATGTACATGAACAAACTGGAACCTGTCAGATAGATATGATTTAAACCAACGTAGAGCTGTCGCTTTAATCCCAACAACATGCTCTAACCTGTGCAGTAAAATGCTGATCTACAGTGTCAAAAGCAGCACTGAGGTCCAGTAGAACCAGTATGGACACTAATCCCTTATCTGAGGTCCAGTAGAACCAGTATGGACACTAATCCCTTATCTGAGGTCCAGTAGAACCAGTATGGACACTAATCCCTTATCTGAGGCCATAAGGAGGTCATTCGTGACTCGAACCAGTGCTGCCTCTGTGCTATGATGCATTCTGAACCCTGACTGAAAAACTTCAAACAGATCATTTCTATACAAATAGTCACATAACTGGCTTGAAACTGCCTTTTCCAGAATTTTAGATACAAATGGAAGGTTGGAAATTGGTCTATAATTAGCTAAGGTGTCTGGGTTAAGAGAAGGTTTTGTTAAGTAAAAGTTTAATTACTGCAACTTTGAAAACCTGTGGTACATATCCTAAGTTTAGGGATAGGTTGATCTGGTCCAGTATTGTCGTACCAATAAGATAAAAAACATTTTTGAATAGTGGAGCCGGGATGGGGTCTAACAAACATGATGAGTGAGGTCAGCTCAGGGAGGTCTATAGGATCAATACAGTCTAGAGTCAAGTCAGAGCCTAGGGAAGTCGCTTGGAGCTTAACGATCGTATATTTAGAAGTCTGCATCTACTTTTTTGGTCTCTAATTGGTTTCATTGGTTTTAATTTTTACAAGGTTATTTTGATTAATGCCTCTATCAGGCCGCACCTGGTAAACTTTTGAAGGACGGGGAACTGCAACCAATTCTATTTTGCTAGGCTGATAATATTGGAAAATAGAATTGGAAATAAAAGCCACCCGATCCCGGGTGGGATGAAGGCCGTCTCTTCTAATCTGAAGCTTTCCCCAAAACGTTTGCCAATTGTCAATAAAGAGCAAGGGCATGTGGTTAAACATATCATCGCTGGTCAGATTGGGGAGGCAACCAGAGAAACCTACGGAGTCCGACATGGTTTTGGCGTAGTTACACACTTACACAATTTAAATTTTAGTGACTTCCGACTGGCGCATTAGTGCCGACATGTATGATAACTTTACCAAATTTACGATTTCTCTTTGCCAGCAGCTTCAAATTTGTCAATTGTCAATGTCGCCCGCTCTGGCCCCAGGGATGCACCTAACTATGGTCGCTGGAGTCGGCCTCACATGCCTGACTATGGAGTCGCCAATTTCCAAGGTCAGTTTCTCAGCGGGTGTGTCACGTTTACCAGATATAGAATTATTTTAACAGCAAACAATCTAAGTTTAGACAAAAAAGTCTAAAGGAATCAGAGCCTGACAGGAAATGACGCAAAATGTGACGCAATTCGTTACGCAATCAGCCTCTCAGAATCAACTTTTGGGTCTTGGAGTTTTGACAACTCCAAGTTGCTCTAAAACCTCTATGTACATTTCTGCATTGATGGTGCCTTTCCAGCTGCCCACACAATAGGCACTAATGCAACAACGTACCTTTAAATATGCAGGCATTTGAACTAAACACTGATAACAAGCTGGATCTCTCTCGTCTATAGTCTGTAGGACACAGCGTCCAAGGTTTTTAAATTGAATTTCAGATTTTTATTAATCTGACCACAGAACAGTTTCCTATTTTGCCCCAGACTATTTGAGATTAGCTTTAGTCCAGAGAAGACAGTGGTGTATATGACTCATGTTCACATATGGCTGCTTCTTTGCATGATAAAATTGTAAGCTACATTTGTGGATTGTGTGGCAAACTTTGTTCATCGGCAATGATCAAGTGTTCCAGAGCCAATGCAGGGATTTCAGTAGAGAGTCATACCTACAGTATTTTTCCCTAAAAAAGCCTCTACAGTACGTGTCTTTGCTCTTGAGTTTGCTTTTCTATACAGGGTTCTTTAGCCTTGGTGTTATTCTGTTAGGTTCGGGCTTCTGTTCAATATCTTGTCTTTTTTTTTGCTTCTGTCCTCAGCTGTTTCTGTTCCTTCCTTTCCTGTTTCCTTTATTTCCTGTTGTACTTTGAAAGTCTGTTTTTGTCTTGTTTTTCTTGGCCTCACCTCCCTGATTGTATGCACCTGTGTCTCGTCAGCCCTGTAAGTATATCTTGTCATGTCTTTCCCAGCCTCCCCACTGGTCTGTATTGTTTTATTCCTGGCTTTTTCTTTGTGTGTCGCTACTGGGCTATTTGCCCCTCAATTATGGTCCATTCCTGGCTCTGTCTAGTTTGGGCTTCTCTTATGATTATTTTTGTTTCTTGGCCAGACAGTGCTTTTATTAATAAAATACTTTTGTTTGGAACTCCTGCTGCCGCAGTTTCTTGCATTTAAGTCCTACTTTATATGACATTGTGACACTGAGGGGCCTGAGGAGCATGTGCATACATTTTAAATTTTTGGCCTTATCCCTTTTTGCACACTGATTCATTCTGATTCTCTGAATCTTTTGAAAATAATATACACTGTAGAGAGTGGGATCTTCAAAGTCTTCACAATTTCACATTGAGGAACAGTTTCCTGAAATTGTTCAACAATTTAAAAAAAAAACATTTTGTCAAAAGTCGTATTTCCATTATCGCTAGATTTGTGCTAACCCAAATATTGGAAAAAAAACCTGTAATGAAATGGCTCTAATTTGCAAAAAATTCCAATTTTTTTTTTTTTTTTTGTTTTTCACGCAATTTGATAAGCCAGTTTTTTACAAAAGTGTAACGGAAATGTTTTTTGTGCATTTCCACATCTGGATGTGACGTAGCCATCCATCCATCCCCTCCATTTTCCACCGCTTATCCGGAACCGGGTCACAGGCGCAGCAGCCTCAACAGAGATGCCCACACTTCCTCCAGTTCTTTCTCCAGTTCTTCCTCCATCTCTTCCTCCATCTCTTCCTCCATCTCTTCCTGCAGCTCTTCCTCCAGCTCTTCCGAGGGGTGTCTGAGACATTCCCAGGCCAGCCCAGCGTGTCCTGGGTCTTCCCCGGGGTCTCCTCCCGGTGGGACAGGCCTGGATCCCCTCCCTAGGGAGGAGGGACATGCGTGGAACACCTCCCTAGGAAAGAGGGACATGCCTGGAACACCTCCCTAGGGAGGAAGGATATGCCTGGAACACCTCCCTAGGGAGGAGGGACATGCCTGGAACACCTCCCTAGGGAGGAGGGACATGCCTGGAACACCTCCCTAGGGAAGAGGGACATGCCTGGAACACCTCCCTAGGGAAGAGGGACATGCCTGGAACACCTCCCTAGGGAAGAGGGACATGCCTGGAACACCTCCCTAGGGAGGAGGGACATGCCTGGAACACCTCCCTAGGGAGGAGGGACATGCCTGGAACACCTCCCTAGGGAGGAGGGACATGCCTGGAACACCTCCTTAGGGAGGAGGGACATGCCTGGAACACCTCCCTAGGGAGGAGGGACATGCCTGGAACACCTCCCTAGGGAGGAGGGACATGCCTGGAACACCTCCTTAGGGAGGAGGGACATGCCTGGAACACCTCCTTAGGGAAGAGGGACATGCCTGGAACACCTCCCTAGGGAGGAAGGACATGCCTGGAACACCTCCCTAGGGAGGAGGGACATGCCTGGAACACCTCCTTAGGGAGGAGGGACATGCCTGGAACACCTCCTTAGGGAAGAGGGACATGCCTGGAACACCTCCCTAGGGAGGAAGGACATGCCTGGAACACCTCCCTAAGGAGGAGGGACATGCCTGGAACACCTCCCTAGGGAGGAGGGACATGCCTGGAACACCTCCCTAAGGAGGAGGGACATGCCTGGAACACCTCCCTAGGGAGGAGGGACATGCCTGGAACTCCTTCCTAGGGAGGAGGGACATGCCTGGAACACCTCCCTAGGGAGGAGGGACATGCCTGGAACTCCTCCCTAGGGAGGAGGGACATGCCCTGAACACCTCCCTAGGGAGGAGGGACATGCCCTGAACACCTCCCTAGGGAGGAGGGACATGCCTGGAACACCTCCCTAGGGAAGCGTCCAGGAGGATCCAGTACAGATGCCCAAGCCACCTCAGCTGACTCCTCTCAACGTGAAGGAGCAGCGGCTCGACTCCGAGCTCCAGCCACCCTGCAGAGGAAACTCATCTCGGCCGCTTGTATCCGTATATATCCTGTCCTTTCGGGCATTACTCAAAGTTCATGACCATAGGTGAGGGTAGGAGCGTAGATTGACTGGTAAATCGAGAGCTTGGCCTTTCGACTCAGCTCTTTCTTCACCACGACGGTCCGATATTGGACAGTGTATGCAGTGATGTAGCCAGACAATCTAAAGTCATCAAAATCTAGTTACCAGCTGTTTTTGGCCTCATTAATAAGATGTAGTTGTGCATATAACACTGTGTATAACACTACTTAATCATTATGCATTACATAAGGGCTTTTCCTCTCAATAATCATTTGAATGATCATCTCCTGCCTTCATCATATGACTATTTTCTCAACAGGGGTTGCAGCAATTGCAATAATTTGTCAAAGAAAGAAGATATTTTTGTGCATCTTCTCAAAGTTTGGATTTTCTTCTATGTTAGTTTGAAAACAAATCTCACAATACCAGATTAGGAGAATTGTGCTTATTTGAACAGCAAGGTTCAATGGAAACACCAAACCCCTGCACTACTACCTAATTGCAAATTCAGAGTTTCAATATCATTTTGCAATAAAGCTAAATGGAAACGCATCTGAGAGACTTTACCTCTCTGAAATGCTCCTTTTTATACTCAGTAATGTTACTGACCTGTTGCCATTTAACCTAATTGGTTGTGAAATGTTTTTCTCCAGTTTTATTTTATTTGTGCCGGTTACTTTTCCAGTCTTTTGTTTGGCTCCTTTTCCAATTTCTGTGAGATGTGATCAAATTCAAATACCGGTAGGTATATTATGACATTTGTCCTGAAATGACAAAATATCTTAATTTTCAACATCTGATATGTTCTATTGGAAACAAAATATGGGTTTATGAGATGTATATATTTGCAGTCAGTTTTTATTTAGATTTTACACTTTTTTTTGGAGTTGAGGTCTTGATTAGATACAGTCCAGTTATATTATTCAATTCAGTTCATTGTACGCCAATTCATCCCAACTCAGTCCAAATTTGAAATTCATATATTTCTTTTAAAAAAGAGAGAAATTGAACATACTACATCTATGTATGTTCTGCATCTAACCATCCTGAGCATGTACAAGGTGATAGTGGAGGGGAACAACTCCCTGCTACTTAAGTCTGATTCCGAGCAAACAGGAAAGAGACACTTACATATACAAAAATGCTAACTTGAGATATCTGCCCCTTAATTGTAATAATAACAATAATGGCCTACATGAGCTGTGACCTGTGGCACACTGATTCAACCACGTATTTAGCTCATTTTACTAAGCAGACTAAATTACCAAGGAAAATAATTATTATCACTGGAAAGCCCCTGTTTTTCTCAGTATACTCAATAGCTTAATGCACTTCCCCTTCACCAACTCTTTAGCTGTCTTTGCATGATGGGTCATTGTTTCACAGTTTGAAAACATGTTTCTTTTTATATCACATTTAAAAACAAGAAGAACATCTGATTTTAAGTGCAACAATATCTAAATAATGTGAATAATAATAATAATAGAACTGGTTGGTAAGGTTGGGATCTTTAACTTTACTTTCTTAACATTAGCGTTCTCGCCTCAAAATAGAAACATGGCAACTTTCCACTCTATGAAAATAGACAATACACATTTATTTATTAATTTTGACACTGTTTATTGAACTTTTTTCAAAACAGAACATAGATATACGGAAAGATTCTAATCAAAATCTCCACACCTCCCACCCATCCCAAAAAGTAAATGAATTAGTTGGTGATATTAAAGAAAAAAGTCAGTGAATCTAATAGTGCTAAGTACATTGTAGAATATACATATGGTGTTACCAATAAATGAAAGAAAGAAAAAAAAACTTGAAAGAGTATAGTTCACTCATGAACAAAGTTCAATAGCCAGAAATGTGCATAAAATTATATTATTAGTTGTTTAAGGCTCTCTAAAAAGAGCTTTGGACACCTTGAGCACCTCAGACCCCGTCCACACGTAGCCGGATATCTGCGGATATCTGCTAAACCGGAGATATTTTCCTCCGTTTTGACCTGTCATCCACACGAAAACGCAAATAAACGAAGGTTTAAAAAAACTCCGGGCAAAGTGAAGATTTTTGAAAACTCCGTTTATGTAGATGCGTGTGGACACATATAACCGGAGATTTGCGTTTTCGAACGTCACATTATGCGCCAAAACAACAACAAATCTGCTCTGACGTGCGACTTTTGTTTACTATAGAAATACAGATGATCCAGCATCTGTTCTCCAAGCCATTTATTAAATAAATGGTCTCTGCTCTTGACCGGCCGCTTACTGCGTTACACCGACACAGAGGGCTCCGCGGAGCCGCGGAGGCTGAACCTCCGCGGAGCCCCGCCGAGCCCCGCCGAGCCCCCCGGAGCCCCGGAGCGGCGGAGCCCGCGGAGCTTCCCCGGGAGCCGCAGATTATCTACAGGTTAGAATGCTTATGAATGTGTTCGAAAACGCAGATCTTCGGTTACGTGTGGATGCAAATTTTTTTATAAACGGAGGGGGGAAATATTCGTTTTTAAAAATACCCGGCTACGTGTGGACGGGGTCTCAGAGAGTGTTTTGAACGTCAAGACCCAGTAGGTTGTCAGCTTGTAGCAACACCAAAATTCTATGTAAGTATGAACATATACTTTTTTTTTTTTTCTTCTTCTTTCCTCTTTCTTTCTTTCTTTCTTTCTTTCCTCCCTCCATCCCTTTCTTTCCTTTCCTTCCTTGGGGATCCGCATTCGGTACATCTCTATCTTTAGGAATTTAACATATGGCCACTAATACTGGTACTTCTGTGAGGTTGTTGAGCTGGAATATTAAAGGCATGGGGAGTCCAATTAAGAGATCGAGAATATTTGCTCACCTGAGACGTCTTAAAGCTGACTTAGTGTTCCTTCAGGAAACCCACATGCGCACCAAAGACCAGGTCAGACTTAAATGTCCCTGGGTTTCTGAGGTGTTTCACTCTGATTTCAACTCTAAGGCCAGGGGGGTTGCTATATTAATTGGTAAATCAATGCAGTTTTCAGCATCTAAGGTGATTTCAGACAAAAACGGCAGATACTTAATTGTGGCGGGTACGCTATTTCATATTCCCATATTATTAGTTAATATATATGCCCCCAATTTTGACAACCCACACTTTATGAACAAGCTTTTTGAATGTCTCCCCTCATTGAACGACAGTCTTCTTATAATTGGCGGGGATATGAACTGCGTAATTGACCCCAAACTAGACCGCTCCAGCCCACGAAATCTGACTCCTTCTTCAATGTCGAGGTCTCTTTCAGATTTTGTGTCCAAGAACGGTTGCACCGATCCTTGGAGATTTTATAACCCTTGTACCAAAAAATATTCCTTCTTTTCTCAGATGCATCAATCTTTCTCTCGGATTGATTATTATTTTATTGATGCTAAACTAATTCCCAAAGTACTGTCTGTTGATTATCATCCTATTGTGATCTCCGACCACGCTCCTCTTTCTTTGGATATTCAGTTCTCTTCACAGCCACGCTACTCAACATCTTGGAGGTTCAATACATTACTTCTCTCAGATGATAAGTTCACCAATTTTATTACAACTAAAATTGATGATTACATCTCTATAAATCAAAATGATATGGAACCAATTTCATCTTCACTGCTGTGGGAATCATTAAAAGCATATTTGCGGGGACAAATTATCTCCTTCTCTGCTCACTTGAATAAGTCCCGGAAAGCCAAATTACAAGAACTCTCTATTAAGATCACAAAATTGGACCAACAACTTGCTACTTGCCCCTCTCCCAGTTTTCTTAAGCAACGTGTCGATTTACAGACTGAATTTGATCTCCTTACCACTAATGACGCAGAGCGACTTCTTTTACGATCACGCTCCGTATATTATGAACATGGAGACAAGGCAAGTCGGCTCATGGCTCATCAGCTACGTCGCCAGGCAGCCTCACGTATGATCCTTCAGATAAAAGATTCATCAGGCTCATTGCATCAGGATCCCACCGCCATTAATTCTGTCTTTCACTCATTTTATTCCTCTTTATATACGTCTGAATCTCCATCTGGCTCCACTGAATTGAATTCATTCTTAGATAGCCTCAACTTTCCTGTTATAGGCTCCGATGCTGCTAAAAATCTTGACTCGCCATTAACGGTAGAAGAAATTAATCTCGCTGTGAGAAGTATGCAAAATAACAAAGCTCCTGGCCCTGATGGATTTCCAGTGGAATTTTTTAAGAAATTTCAGGATAAATTGTCCCCTTTATTGCATGCTGTTTATAAGGAATCACTGGAACATGGCACTCTCCCTCCCACTTTAAGGCAAGCCTCCATAAGTCTCCTCTTAAAAAAAGATAAGGATCCAACTCTCTGCGGCTCATACAGACCTCTTTCGTTAATAAATGTAGATGCTAAGATCCTTGCTAAAGCCTTGGCTTATCGCTTGGAGAACATTGTGCCAACTATTGTCTCAAATGAACAGACAGGATTTGTTAAGGGGCGACAGTTATTCTTTAATGTGCGGACACTTTTAAATATTATTCACTCTAAAACTGTCACCACAACACCTGAAGTCGTAATCTCAGTCGATGCTGAAAAGGCATTTGATAGGATTGAATGGGACTATTTATTTACTGTACTGAAGAAGTTTGGGCTGGGGAATGGGTTCATTTCTTTGATTCGTCTCCTTTACACGTCTCCACAAGCAAGCGTTTCCACTAATGGCATTCAGTCCAATTTTTTTATTCTAGCCCGTGGCACCAGACAGGGGTGTCCCCTCTCTCCCCTATTATTCGCACTAGCTATAGAGCCCCTGTCAATCTTTCTGAGGTCCTCCCCCACTTTTACTGGGATCTCCCGATTGGGAACAGAATATAAGCTGTCACTTTACGCTGATGACTTACTGTTATATGTCTCGGATCCTGTCCTCTCCATTCCTTCAATTTTATCTGCTTTCCAGAGATTCGGGTCTTTCTCAGGCTATAAAGTGAACGTATCTAAAAGTGAATGCTATCCCATTAATGACTCAGCAACACAGCTCGTACAGTCAGATATCCCTTTTAAGATTAGTCCTTCCGGCTTTAGGTATCTTGGGATCAACGTAACCAGAACGTTAAGCTCTCTTTTTTCTGCTAATCTCTCACCTTTAATGTCTACAATTAAATCTGACCTCCATAGATGGAAAAGCTTACCTCTTTCATTAATTGGAAGAATTAACGCAGTTAAAATGAATATTTTGCCCAAATTTCTATTTCTGTTCCATTGTCTTCCACTTTTCTTACCAAAACACTTTTTTAAAATAATTGATCAAACTATTTCTGACTTCTTATGGTGTGGGAAGGCTCCTAGAATCCGCAAATCCACACTTCAGAGATGTAAATTCAATGGCGGACTGGCACTTCCCAATTTCCAACTGTATTATTGGGCAGCACATATTCAAAAAATTTCATTTTGGTTCAAATCGGTGAATATGCCATGGTGTAAATTGGAGGCACAGTCATGCATTTCATCCTCTTTACCTGCTCTACTTACCTCATCTATTCCATCCAACCTCTCTGTCTTTACAAATAATCAAGTGGTTCACTCCACACTTAAAATTTGGTATCAATTTAGGAAACACTTCAAATTTAAGTTAGCATCTACTTTAGCTCCATTACTGAACAATCATTTATTTCGACCTCCGCTTACAGATTCAACCTTTCTCATATGGCATAATAAGGGCCTGAAAAGTTTTGGAGATCTTTACAAGGATGGTATCTTTCGCAGCTTTGCAGATCTCTCAGGTGAATTTAATCTCCCGCCTTCTCATCTCTTTCGATACTTTCAGATTAGACACTGCGCTAAAGCTTTGTTTCCAGTTTTTCCATCCTCTCCGCCGACTCTACAGTGGGAGGTGCTTTTAAACCATGATCCACTTCAAAAATCACTGATCTCTAAGGTTTACGATGACCTTCTGTCTTTCGATCTCTCTCCAGTTATTAAAGTTAGGGCTGCCTGGGAAGATGAACTGGATCTAAATTTGGAGGATGACTGGTGGGACGCTGCTCTTAAAAAAATTTACACAAGTTCATCCTGCGCCCGTCTTACACTTATACAGTTTAAAGTACTGTTTAGAGTCCACTTTTCTAAAGCTCGACTCTCACAGATCTATCCCAGTGTCACTGACGAATGCGACAAATGTCATGCCTCGTCCTGCAATTTAACCCATATGTTTTACTCTTGCCCACTACTTTCTCGCTTTTGGTCGAATTATTTTGACACCATGTCAAAAATACTCTCGGTGAATATAAAAGTCTCCCCCCATGTTGCCATATTCGGGCTCCCAGAGGACCATGGCCGGTTTACTTCAAACCAAAAAGACATTTTGGCTTTTACTTCCTTACTGGCAAGACGCCACCTTCTTCTCCACTGGAAGTCGACTAAGGCTCCTTCTAGTACCCAGTGGCTCAACGACACCATGTTTTTTCTGAAGCTGGAAAAGATTAAATATTCACTGAAGGGTAGTTGCAACAAATTTTATAATAAGTGGCTTCCCTTTCTCACATTCTTCCACTCTCTCCAGTCCCTGCCTCCTGATTGACGGATCCCCCCCCTCCCTCTCTTCTCTCTTTCCTTTCTTTCTTCCTCCTTTTTATTTATCTTTTTATTTACTTTTCTTTTGTTTTTGGTTTTTTTTTTTTTTTTTTTTTTTTTTTTTTTTTTTTTTTTCCCCTTTTTATTCATCTATTTTTTTAATTCATACTGTTTAGCTTAAATACTTAAATATTACTTGTATATAAGAATATAATAATTTTCGTGTATTTGTCATTGTTTTGTGTGGATTTTTTGTTCTGTTCTTAATTCCAAAAAAAAAAAAAAAAAAAAAAAAAAAAAAAAAAAAGGAGGTAGACTGTATATCTTTTTTTTGTTTATTCCTGCTCAACTGTGCCTTACCCCCTAATAAAAATATCAAAAAAAAAAAAAAAAAAGTATGAACATATACAGTAATCATTTTACACTGGATCAACGTCTGGGAATCTCTCTCATAACTCTTTGGTCCAGTGAGCCCAGTGTAATATTTAGCACTGTAGTAGCCCATGCCTTGCACAGACAGAGGAAGTGTAGACTCCTTTTTAAGGTGACATTCCAAGAGTTATCAGGCATGACTTCACCCATCTGCAGGGCACATCTTCTCCCATCTCTATCTTAAGTTGTAAGGACAATGTTTTTAGGTCTGAAAGCGCACAATAAAGTCTAGATATATCAGTATCAGAACTTAGGGAAAGCTTTGGAAATTGAGGCAGCTGTTTATGGATAAATTCACAATTTTAAATACCAAAAGAGGTGTGTGTGTGGGATAGGAGATTTAGTGTGTAGTAGCCAAAAAGAAGCAAAGAAACCATCCATAAAAAGTCTCATGGTATGCATATACCCTGTTTTGCCATTGCAGAAATGCAGTGTCCTGAAGAGAGGGAAGGAACGTATGATTTGCATGGATTGGGGATTTTAATGCCATCCATAATACCAGCAGACCTGCTTCCATGTTCTGTTGTTCTGACCAAAATATTTTTGTATGCAGGGCTGTGTCTGATAGTAGAGACGCTTTGACTAGAGTTGACAATGAGGCAGGGGCACGGAAAGTAGCGGAACACATCAGAACCGGGCCCGGGGGGCGGGGCATATGACTGGGGGCGGGGCATATGACCGGGGCGTGGCATATGATCGGGGGGCGTGGTATATGACAGGGGGGCGGGGCATATGACCGGGCCGTTTGCAGCCTGGAGCCTCTCGGCTCTCCAGGCTGCAGAAATACCCGTCTCATTAACATAGCCTACACATTATATAATATAATAGAATATTCAAATGGAATCTAACTGGACACACCAGGTTCTTACTACCTTATGTATCGCAAAGAAAACCATTCTAGTGAATTGGAAACAAAAGTCCAGTTCATGTATTAACCACTTTAGGAATCTTTTATCAGATCATATTAGTAGTGAGATAATGTCTGCTTCCACTGAACAACATTCAGCTGACTTGCATTCTCTCTGGTCCCCGATTATTGGCTTCAGTACCTAGTGGGGGCAGGGGGGTGGTGATCCCGTAGCCCTTTGGGTTGGGGGTCGGCTTGGGGGGGCTGGGGCGTGGGCCTATGGTGCCCCCTGGGGGGCGGTGGGTGGGGCGGTGGGACCCTGTCCCTGGCCGGTGGGGGCCTTGGGGGCCTGTGTGGGGGGTTACCTCATGGCAGTGGGGGGGGGGGTGGCTGGGGGGGGCTCGGGCGGGGGGCTGTGGCTAAGGCGTCTCCGGTTTTCCTGGAGGGGGCTGGGCCGTGGGGGTCCCGCTCGAAGGGCCCGGCCCCGCCTGGGTGGGGGGTGGCTGTCTGCGCTGGGGGGGCATTGCTGCCTTGGTCCTCCATCGCTGGACGGGGGCCGCGTGCCCCTGCGTCTGTGGGGACTCTATTGGGGTGTCCGCCGGGGTGGCCCCGGGGGGGGGGTGGGGCCTGGTCCGGGGATCGGGCCTCCCCTGACCGGGGGGTGCACGGGCGGGCGTGGCGGCGGGGTGGCACCATTCCCAGGTGTCTATGTCTAATGTTGTCAGTATGAATAGGGGGATGTTGGACTGTTTCCCCCTCCGTGGGCATCCTTCCAGGGCCGGCTCTGCTGGTCCTGCCTCCTGGCTTCGGCCTCTGTTCCCCCTCCTTCCCCCCCTACACGACTCATACGCACATAGGAGAAGGGGCGGGGGGTCCGGGTCGTGGGGGGCATTGTCCCGCGTGGCCCGGCACTCCCCGCCTCACGGTTTTAACAGCACTGTAGACACTGCACATTCAACACTTAATAAATACATTTGACAAGGATACTTAGTTCGGGAGGGGGGGGGGTCGTGTCCAATCGATATCTTGTCCTCCCCCTCCCTGTTTTTATGGCATTAATCACATGCACTCAACACCAGGGTCGGGAGGGGGGCCCACATCACATGTTTAGGCTGTAGGATTACTGAGCTCTGTTGACAAGTGATGGATGATGAAATATGACGTTGATAGACGGCTGTTGATGACCAACGATTTTACCCAATAGATTCATATAGAATCAATAGATTCACTTGCAATTTTTGTTTTAATGTTAACTGTGAGTGTGAAAATCTCAGCACAACATATTATACAATGCTTTATAAGTAATATGAACCAAGTGGTGCCACAAAAACATAAAAATAAAAGTCTTGCGGGGCGGCGGGCCCCCCCCAGTCCTCCCTGAAGCCCCGCCCCTGAGCACCTGGTGTTCATAGAGCCAATAGATCAAATATTAACTGTCCAACAATACAACTGAAAGTTGGGCAGTGCCATACCACCAAAACCTTTAATTTTGTAAATAAGTTGTGCTAAAGTGCAGACCATTATCATCCCAGATGAAGGTGGATAGCAGTGTTTCTAGAGGTTTTTAAGAGCGACAGGGGGATATATACTGGAGGCGCTGGAAAAGATACGCCGCTGTTAACTTGTAAAATAAGCAGAGCTGTACAGTAAGAACGGGACCAAATACAAGTTGAAGCTGTCTCACTTATAATTATTCAAAACAGTTCTATGGCAGAAAGCAATGGGAGCATCACTTGTTGGGCGAACTGGAAGAGACAAAGAGCTGTACAATGGATGGACACCTTACTTTGTTGCTATGGGATTTCTACGTCATGTATATTTTTCTTACATTCTATGTTATTTATAGTGGTAGAAGTCTTTCTTACTTTTCTTCAGCAATGGTAAGTTGAAGATATCAGCTGCATTTGAATCAAAAGTGTGTTGAATAACAGTAACGGTGACCAGTCCAGATACAGATGCCAGTTGGATTTTCACCTGCCTGGACAAGGAATGACCTGATTGCAGCTACATATTGATTGTTGTTAAAACGGTGATAATTTTGCTTTCAGGCTGGTACAGGGAAGAACCAGACTGAATACTGCCTTGAATGAAAGATATTATAAATCTGGTATTGCTGCAAACAAGGCTATTCTGAGAAGTTCAAGGTGCATTTGTGGTAACTGATGTTATAATAAATGTTTTGGTTTGTAGTGATTTGATTTATTTCTTCAGCTGAAATGACATTCTCTTTTGCATCGTGTCTTCTACCAATACATGTGGACAACTGATGAACCACTGGCTAATGACATGAAGCTGTAGATAAACCAAGGTATTTGAAATCTGATTTATGGGATGTCTAATGGGATCCCATAAACATGGGATGACTCTAAAAATGTCTTGTTAAAAGCCAGTTTTGGTTTTAACCTAAAACTTGGTGTTATATAAACTTGCCTACAATATATTGTCAATCATATGGAAACACAACAGAAAAACCTGTTGCCTATTATGAAATAAATTCTCCCTCCCAGGCACAGATGACTCTACAGTAAAAATGTTAAATGTTTCTATGCTCCCAAACACCTTCAGCTGTATGCCAGACTTGCACATGATCATTGTTTCCAGGAGGATGACGACTGTATAAGTCCTTCCCAGAAGAAACATGAGGTCTTGGGTTTATTTAACAGCCACCAACCACCTATGAACCAAAGACAAAATCAGAACACCAAACACCAGGCCTGTTGTCCGTCTCAGCAACTACAGTTTTGTCATAAATAAATAAACATATAGACCACGTTATTTGCACCAAAAATATATTGTAAGCATTGTTTTGAGGCAGTATTTACCAAAAATAAATAAACCTGCATTTCATGCAGCGTCTGCAGCCTCCTCTGGTCCTCAGGGGAATGTTTTCTCTGATACCTACCTCTCCATCTCCCTTCAGTGTTAGTCCCTCCTCTCCTCCTCTCCTCCTCTCCTCCTCCTTTCCTGCTCCCTCCACCTCCTCCTCTCCTGCTCCTCTCCTCCTCCTCTCCTCCTCTCCTTCTCCTCTCCTCCTCTCCTGCTCCTCTCCTCCTCTCCTCCGCTCCTGCTCCTCTCCTGCTCCTCTCCTCCTCTCCTGCTCCCTCCACCTCCTCCTCTCCTGCTCCCTCCACCTCCTCCTCTCCTCCTCCTCTCCTCTTCTCCTCCTTCTCTCCTCCTCCCTCCACCTCCTCCTCTCCTCTTCTCCTCCTCCTCTCCTCCTCTCCTCCTCTCCTCCTCCATCCACCTCCTCCACTCCTCTGAGCCTCAATATATGATTCATGAAATAAAGCCATATTAAACTTTCTTACTTCATACACCTTAAACTCCACAGTGAACTGTCTTATGGTTCACATAAAAACAAACCCATAAATGGAGTGTACAATCCAGCTTATTTTATGTGCAGTGTAAATAAATTTAGCAAAAAAAATAAGGAAATCTTCTTCTTCTTGGCAATGAATCTTATACCGTTGGAAAACCTGTTTATGTCCCTTTTTAAATAGTTCTACATATGTAAGGAACATGCCTTTGTAGGAATTATTATTTTTTTCTAATTTTTCTCATTATTTTTTTTTTCTGACAAAATGAGGGCCTTTTTGCCCCCCTAAACGTGCCCCAAAAGTCACCTAATTTTGCACACAAGCCAGGCCTGGCAAGAAATGTGATATTTAAAGTGGACCTATTATGGCATTTAATGTCTATTTTAAACAGGCCTTGAATGCCTTAAAAACAAGTTTTCGATTGTTTTTTTCTATATAAATGAGAAATTCAGCCTCTGGGCCATGTCTTTGTCTTTACCGTTTCTAACCTCATTCTCTATGCAGGATTCTGAGGGGGCGGGGCTATGATAATGAGGCTCTGTGCTGATTGGCTGCCTGAATGACGCGATGTCGGAAGCTCCGGCCGGCGGAGTTAAGTATGAATTATAGTTCTGCGTTAAATCTACTGCGTTGGTGTAACGCGGAACCATAAATCAGCCTTTACACCGTGTCATGCATGTGCATGTGATGCGAGCGTCAGCGACAAAATCAATTCCATTGCTTTATTTTCTATTGGACTGTCCTACCTGGCCACAGCGGCGTGGCGTTTTTAGCTAAACATTTGTCGGACGCCCTGCTTCTATTTTCTTCCTGTCGCTCGCGTTGAAAGCCGGTAGAAAGCGCTGTAGGAAACGGTCACGGATGAGGAACGGCTGATCCAGTTAGTGGAAATGAGACTCACTACAAAAACCTCAATAAAGTGGCAGCTGCTGGAGGGAGATGGACAGAGAGTCCGATGTCACGCAGTGCTACGATAGTCGGACGCTCGCATGCAGTTACACGGTTTTATAGTTGTGGGCGTGGTTCGCATTTTGGTTACGTAACGAAAATGCGCCAAATCTGAACGGCTCGTAGAAGTCACATGACACTGGACAGATCATCCGGGCGGCTGTACAGACACTGCAGAATCTGGTTGCTTTCCTCTTTCTCTGAGTTGGCAGGCTGAGGGGAGACCACTTTATATATGTTAAAGCACGAAGCACAAAAAACGTGTTTTTCATAATAGGTCCCCTTTAATGGTTTGCATTAATGGGCTTGGCCTAATGACTCAACAGCGCCCCCTAGAAAAAGTTGTGCCTCAAGCCCCACAATACGGTTTGATGTACATGCACAAAAATCGGTACACACCTGTATCATGTTGCAACTTAAAGAAAAGTCTCTTGGAGCCATGGCCGAAACCGAACAGGAAGTCGGCCATTTTGAATTAATTGTGTAATTTTGCCGCAATGTATGCCATTTCTTCGGCCGTTTTTTCGCCCGAACTGTTGTGCACCCAGATGTGTTATACATCAAAATGTGGGTCTAGATTCTGCGACAATGCGCATTACTTTTCTCAGTCAAAAGCGTTACCGTGGCGACCAAAAAGTGCGTCCCCCCTTCTGATTGGTCGATATTTCATAGTTCCTATTTTGGTCCATAACTTTTGAATGGTATGACATAGTATGGTATGACTCGTGAGTGGTGTCATCGGATTCGGTTTTAAGTCCTTGAACATAATTGGTGTAAATTAGCCCCACCCCTTCTTCTGATTGGTCCATATGTGATACTTCCGATTTTATGCTATAACTTTTGAATGGTTTGACATAAAGAGTCATGGTGGTGTCATCGGACTCGGTTTTGAGTCCATGACCTTTATTGGCGAAAATTGCAAGCGTGAGAGCCCGTTCATCGCTGCTTGCAGCTTTAATTTTGCTGTTGCTACTGACTTGTTTTTTGTTTAGTGTATTGGATGATTGAAAACAACACATACCGGCAATTTAAAAATGTATCTATTTAAAAAACAGGAACCTCACTAGCATGTGGAAGAACTAAACACAGCCTAGTCTGTGTCGCATCGGAGGTGTCCAGAGCCTCAATTTGAAGTTTATGCAAATGAGCAGCGGCGACGCCGAGGCAGCGTCCAATCACAGACCGGATTCCTGAAGCGAGAAGCCTCAATGCAGATTGTACTTTCATCTACACACAACGTACACTCATTGACTGCTGTTTTTACCTGAACTGCTCATGTGAAACACGTAACTGATGGTTGAGGAGCTGGATGGTCCGAACGATTTTATTTGCTACATCGATCCAACGCAAAATAATTAAAAACCGTGCTTATTAATCACAAAACACAGTTTAAACATTATGACCAAATCCACTCTGACCCGGTGTGTCAGTGATCACCGCAGACAGACTGCAGCTTCACCGGGACCAACGATGATGGTTGATGTTGATCCAGGACCAACCTGGTTTAGGAGCATCAAACTCTATCATATCTACGTGGAAATAACGCTAAAATATAAAGAAGGGTCCCAAAGTGTGATCCATGGTGAGAGAGGAAACTGAAGATGTGCAGCTATATGTAGATATATGCAGACTATATGCACTTTGTTCCCTCCAGTTCTGCAGCGCAGCTTGTTGTCTAGCAAATGCCTTAGAAAATGCAGGGTTCAATGCTGTGAAATTAACTCTTGCTGAACACTTGCTGAATGCCTTCTGAACAATCTGCCCTCTTTCTGAACAATTGAAAGGAATCGTTGAATTATTTTGAAAAAGATGAGAAAACTTCTGAAAAATGGCCACAAAATGTAGAGAAAGATGCTAAAAAATGTGACGAAATGTGGTGATGTTTTTTGCGAATAGTGTACATAAGCAACACTTGATGGTGGAATAAATGTATAAAAAAGTATACATTTTGGAAGGAGTTGCAGAACAAATGTGATTCCATGAGAAATGCAAACAGAACAGGATGCAAAACAATGCAGAAATGGTGTACTTTAGAAACAGAAAAAATCGAAGGGAACAGCAAAACTCTGTATAGCAAGCTAATCCTGTAGGTTTTGTAGGGAAAAAATGCAGCAGATAAATATAACATCTTAATATTTAAATGTTTGTTCACATTTTAGTATAAAATGTACTTGCTCATGATCAAAGAATTTGTAATACACATGCCATTTTTAGTGAAAACCTTGTTAACGCTTGAATATCCTTTTAAAAGTATCAGGATTTGTAGGAAAACATGGATTAACCACATTGATTCCATTTGTGGTCTAAGAGCTCTCCCTGCTGGTCATGACGGGTAAGATATATCTAACGCTACTTGTCTTGTCATCACTTTTCTGTCAGATACAGACACTAAAAAGCTGCAGGTGTGAGGTTACCATGTAGACCTACTGTATGTGCAGGCAGGATCAGACAGACATGAATGAGCAGGATTTTCCCTGAGTGCAATGCCTTAAACTTTTTAATGCTCTAGGAGAACAGATTATCCTATCACAAGTATCTAGGTAAAAATGAGCTTTTTCTACGGAGACGTATACCCTGACAGAAAGACCTTCTGTCTTTTTGAGGCCCATTTCTCAAGTTCAAGAGGTTTGAGCGGCATTTTGCATTTCCAAAATAATAAAAAGGATTGCCTAATGGGCAATAACATACTGTAGCCTGAGTGCTTGAAGGCCTCCACTGGTATTATGCATGGAAGGATTTGAATTTGTGGACCACGAATACATGCTCATCATACTGAGCTTCACCACTTCCTGAGTGACATTGGGAATTATTTCCAATCGGAAACAGAATGCAACATAATGCTGGCTATGCAATTAGGTCCACCTGGTGGTCAGTCATAGTAAGATCAATCTACTTGTCTTGTCACCACATTATCAGATACACACACTAAAAAGCTGCAGGTGTGACGTTACCATGGAGACTAACGAGGAGGATAAAATCTCACACAGACATGAATGAGCAGGATTTTCCCTGACTGCATTGTCTGAAACCTTTCAATACAGTCTGAAAAAAGTTAATCCTTTCACTAGGGATGTCCCGATCCAATCACGTGATCAGAATTCAGCTGGAGAGATCACATCGTTTAAGACTTGATCGAAATTGGACGTTGCATCCTGAACAGGGATCAGTTATATTCACATTATTTTGATCAGCCCATCAAACAGACTATGGAAAAAATGCTAAACAACTGGTGCATCAACAAGCAACAGGTCCACGTAATTTTGCGCAACAACGCTGCTAAAATGAAGAAAGCTATGGGTGAAGTGGGGTTGCGGAGTGTGGACTGTGTCATGTAAAGTGAGTTCAATAAAGTTCTTTTTTGGTGACCTGCGCATGTGCACAGCTGTGTAAAGCTGGTTTCACATAGAGTGCGGTTTGCGCCACGCACACTGCCGGGTGGGCGCAGAGTCGGCGCAGAGTCGGCGCAGAGCAAGGCGCGGATTGCGCACATATTTGTTGTAAGTTGCTAGGCGACCGAAAAAAGTTTTTCCGGTCTGGCGCCCTTTTCCCACTCGTTTGGACGTACAGTAGCTACAGCTCGGTTTGAAAAACGTATCTGTCCCTGCTTCAAAGAAAAGCCCTGGCTTTAGTTCTTCTTCTTCTGAGGAGGAGATGAGCAGCAGCAGCAAGGAGGGTCCATGAAATCCTCATGGCAAGACAGGATTTGGGGGAATACAGGCTCGTTCGGGAGCTACAGCTCCATGATGACCGCTTCACACTTCTACCACTTTTAAACACACCTGGTATGTCCGAATTCTGGGATATTTCTCTCCACTTTTGTATTTTCTTTATTGAGGTCACAATAGTCCTGCAGTCTCGTAACCACAGCTCCTCACACAGACTCACAGCCAAGATCATTCTTTCCTCCATCTTGATCGTCTCTGATCTACAACCTGCAAGTTTTTTTCACCCTCCACCACCTTCCTCCTATTGGACGCACCGAGATGTCGTCACAGCGCGGCACGGTGACATTAAAAAATGTTAAATCCGGGCGCAGGCAGGCGCGGCGCAACGCAGGTTCTCTCCTGTGCGCTTGGCGCCCCGCAAACCCCGCGGCAGGCGCAGACAGGCGTAGGGAGGCGTAGGGAGGTGTAGGGAGGCACGGCGCAAACCCTGTGGTGGGCGCAGGCAGAGGCAGGGAGGTGCAGCACAACGCCACGGCAGGGGCCCTCTTGCCGCTGAGCTCTTGCGCATCTAGCACATACACAATGAATGGGAAAGCCGGCGGTGGTCGCCGCTTTGCGTGTGAAAGTGGCTTAACAGCGGAGGCGAATAAATAAGAATTAAGTTGATTAAATCGAACGAAACTGGCATATGTGTTGTCTACCTAAGCTGAACGTTCAGGAAAACGCCACAGGCTGTGTTGCACATTCTTGCCGACTTGGCTTGCAGAAAGGCTTGTATGGGATACATTTTGTGTCAGTAGGAAGTGAATTTGAATTTGTTATATCTTAATCTGACTGATTCAATTTGAACCTCAATTGACTGATTTGAAATTGAATCTACTGGTTTGAATGTGTATCACGATAAAATCAAAACTGTATTTCATTCCCCAATTCATTCTCACTTTTCACTTTCCCTTCTCTTTATTCAAATTCAGATTTTCTATTCAATTTTCTGTGCCAATGAGGCACATATGTAAAGTCTAGTAAATCACAGAGCTTTGACAGGGATATTTGGGGGGGCAGAGCATAGATTTTAAGCTTTGATCTGAAACTCTAGTGTAAAATTGGGGGGAGCAAATTAAGCTGAAATCAAGATCTTGGAAATCTAGGTAATGTGACCTCCACTCTAAGCCTTCCCCATAGTGACTAGTGATTAATTATATTCATTTTAAAGCATTTATATTAATATTTCATAAACTATAAAGATTTGCTGAAGTAAAAGTCAACACTATGCTAGATCTGAAGGAGCTGAATTTTTAGATAGCCGAGTTGCTGAAATAGCTGAAAGTATATGGAAGTTTTAAGCACTCAAAAACTTGCAGTTGAAAATATAATGAAGAGAAACAGGATCACAATAGGTCGAATGCTGTTGCCACAGCATTCAACCAAAAAGCGGGAAAGAGAACCCACCCTTACACCTCCCCAAAAAAAGACCCATTTATGCTCAATGCAGAAGATGGTTATGCAGATAGATGTTTATGCAGATAGATGGATAGGCAGATAGATGGCCCCTTTCATCCCTCTCCTGCATTGTTTATCTTTGTAATTTGGTCCATTTTCAGGCCCCTACAGATCTGTCACTTGACGCGGCAAACAGAGCAATGCCACAGCAACCACGGGGCAGTGTTGAGCAGTACAGCTAACATGCGACCAGCAAAAGGAACAAACCAGAAAAGAATTAGAGGAATTTGTCCATTTAATGTCCAATTATCCAATTTTTTTATATAGTGTCTATTATAATGCAAGTTGTCTCTGAGCACTTTCCAGAGACCCAGAACATAAACCTCCGAGCCATTATGACGTAAACAATGGGAGGTAAAAACTCCCTTAGTGGGAGAAAAACAGGGAATAAACCTTGACTGGGGGCCACAGTGGTTTAAGCAAGCAGCCAATGTGATGAAGGTACTGTCCTCCTGCAGCGGTCACAGGTTCAAGTCCCGGCCTGCAGCCCTTTGCTGCATTAAATTCAATTCAATTCAATTTTATTTATATAGCGTCTAATACAACAAAAGTTGTCTCTAGACGCTTTCCAGAGACCCATACCCAGAACATGACCCCCGAGCAATTATTACATAAACAATGGCAGGTAAAAACTACCCTAGTGGGAGAAAAACCTTAAGCCAAACAGTGGCAAGGAAAAACTCCCCTTTAGGAGGGAAGAAACCTTGAGCAGGACCAGGCTCATAAGGGGGGACCCTCCTGCCGAAGGCCAGACTGGGGGAGTCAGGGACATCAGCAGCACACAGCAGGCAGGTGGAAGCAGCAGCGGGATGACCAGAGGGGGGGGGGGGGGTACAGGCAGGCAGAAGCAGCAACAGCAGACATCCACGTAGGCAGGTGGAAGCAGCAACGGGATGACCGGGGATGGGGGGGGGGCCAGGAACACAGGCCAGAACGCAGCTCCCGAGGCTCCAGCCTGCAAACATGCACAAAAGAGAAAAAAGGGGGGCCGGCACAAGAAACTACAGGAACTATGGACAAAAATGATAGCTATGAGATATTTATAGTAAATAAAAATGGTAATGGAGAAGAGAGGCAGGGAAAAGGAGAGGAGAAGACATCCACATATCTGTAACGTATAGCAGCAATGGCATCATATCTGGAGGACCAGCGGGTAGGGCAGAGTTGCTTCAGTGTTACACATCTCTCCCCCGCCTGCCCGGGCCATTACCCTGCCCCTCTCACTCCCACGCTGCAGGATCCGGTGTTTTGCATTCAGAGATGCTCTTCGCCACCGGCAGAGGATGCTACACCATGAACAAAAGAGAAAAAAGAGAAGAGAAGGGGGCGCCAGCACAAGAGACTACAGGAGCGACTCTAACACACTAGAGTTTACACTACCTAGAGATTTATGTGTGAGATGCATGTTGTTCCCATTCTCTGTCTCCCCCCTTCCTGTGTACAACTTGAAGCCACAAAAAATCTTTAAAAAAAAAGAAACCTTGAACGGGACTTGGGTCATAAGGAGGGGCCCTCCTGCCAAAGGCCGACCAGGTAGAACAGGAAAAGAGAGATAGGAAAGAGAGAATAAAGAACAGAGAGAGGAGAACCACACATATATTGCCAAAGGTACAAAAGATAAATTAGTCTTAATTATCCATTAGCTCGAGAATTAAGAGTTCTATGTCCACATGAAGCAATGTATTTAATGGCTGAACAGACGGTCGCCGTCTACTGTGCTGCCTCTTTTTATGTCTCTGTCTCAGGGCTTGCATTATCATGATCTCCTCCTCCATTGCCATGTTTGCTGAAACTGCTTCTTCTTTTTTCTTCTTTTTTTAGTGCTTTTGGGCTGTTACAAATAATTTTATGTTGGTGCATTTCTGAAACTGACATAAAAATGCTGAAGTGAACTCTGAAATCAGCAATGCCCACTAATGGATGAATTGACTTAACAACCAAGGCAGCATAGAAGACATGTGGAAGTATGGGGGTGGCAACATATGACAATGCTTAAAGAGGACTTGCTTATTTACGTACATATGGGAGCATAAATTGGCCTTTAGGTGCATCCAGGATCCCCTTAGACTTTCAGTTAACAACACTTAAGTGAGATGCAAGCTAAGGTCTGTTTTATAAACATTATCTACAGAACTGTAAAAATAGCTGTAAACTGTAAAAAATATCTACACACAAAAAAATAATCTGCTCCTTTCCCTTATGTTTGTGGTTTCAATTTCAGCAGTCACAGACTGCAAACAACATAACCTGGTCCAATTGTACTCTCATCTACTTATGTGACATAACATTTAATTACATTCAACATTGCAGTTCCTATCTGAACATTGTGTGTGCAAACACTTATAGGGAAGGAGTCCCATTGTTGGTAATTTTATCAAACACACAGTGCCACTGAGACTTAGTCTGGTGTGGGCTTGGTTATAGCCCCTCAGCTCAGTCGCCATGTGTTGGAGTTTACCCCGGTGAACGAGAGGGTCACTTCCCTGCGCCTTCGGGTCGGGAAAAGGTCTCTCACTGTTGTTTGTGCCTACGGGCCGAACAGCAGTGGGGAGTACCCGGCCTTCTTGGAGTCCCTGGGAGGAGTACTTGATAGTGCTCCAACTGGGGACTCCATTGTTCTACTGGGGGACTTCAACGCTCACGTGGGTAATGACAGTGATACCTGGAGAGGCGTGATTGGGAGGAACGGCCTCCCCGATCTGAACCCGAGCAGTGTTTTGTTGTTGGACTTCTGTGCGAGTCACAGTTTGTCCATCACGAACACCATGTTCAAGCATAAGGGTGTCCATCAGTGCACGTGGCACCAGGACACCCTAGGCCGGAGGTCAATGATCGACTTTGTTGTCGTTTCATCTGACCTTCGGCCGCATGTCTTGGACACTCGGGTGAAGAGAGGGGCTGAGCTGTCAACTGATCACCACCTGGTGGTGAGTTGGATGCGCTGGCGGAGGAGGAAGTTGGACAGACCGGGCAGACCCAAACGGATTGTGAGGGTCTGTTGTCTGGCCGAGCCCTCTGTCAGGGACATCTTCAACTCCCACCTCCGAGGGAGCTTCTCTTGGATCCCGGGGGAGGCGGGGGACATCGAGTCCGAGTGGACCATGTTCTCTGCCTCCATTGTCAACGCGGCGGCTCGAAGCTGTGGACGCAAGGTCTCCGGTGCCTGTCGTGGCAGCAATCCTAGAACCCGGTGGTGGACACCGGAAGTACAGGATGCCGTCAGACTGAAGAAGGAGTCCTACCGGGCTATGTTGGCCGGTGGGACTCCTGACGCAGTAGATAGGTACCGGCAGGCCAAGCGGGCCGCGGCTCGGGCAGTCTTGGAGGCAAAAACTCGGGTCTGGGAGGAGTTCGGGGAGGCCATGGAGGAGGACTTTCGGTCGGCCTCGAAGAAATTCTGGAGGACCGTTCGGCGCCTCAGAAGGGGGAAGCAGTACTCTGCCGGCACCGTTTATGGTGCTGGTGGGGAGCTGTTGACCTCGACTGGGGACATTGTCGGACGGTGGAAGGAATACTTCGAGGATCTCCTTAACCCGACTGACATGCCTTCCACTGAGGAAGCAGAGGGTTGGGGCTCGGAGGCGTGCTCATCCATCACCCAAGCCGAGGTCACCGAGGTGGTTCGTAAGCTCCTCGGTGGCAGGGCACCGGGGGTGGATGAGATTCGCCCTGAGTGCCTCAAGTCTCTGGATGTCGTAGGGCTGTCTTGGTTGACACGCTTCTGCGACATTGCATGGAGGAAGGGGACAGTACCGCTGGGGTGGCAAACCGGGGTGGTGGTCCCTCTGTTTAAAAAGGGGGACCGGAGAGTGTGTTCCAACTACAGGGGGATCACACTTCTCAGCCTCCCGGGGAAAGTCTACGTCAGGGTACTGGAGAGGAGATTACGGCCGATAGTCGAACCTCGGATTCAGGAGGAACAATGCGGTTTTCGTCCCTGTCGTGGAACACTGGACCAGCTCTACACCCTCCGCAGGGTGCTCGAGGGTTCATGGGAATTTGCCCAACCAGTCTACATGTGTTTTGTGGATCTGGAGAAGGCATTTGACCGCGTCCCTCGTGCCATTCTGTGGGGGGTGCTGAGTGAGTATGGAGTCCGGGGCCCTCTACTAAGGGCTGTCCGGTCTCTGTATGATCGAAGCAGGAGTCTGGTTCGCATTGCCGGCAGTAAGTCAGACTTGTTCCCGGTGCATGTTGGACTCCGGCAGGGCTGCCCTTTGTCACCGGTCCTGTTCATAATTTTTATGGACAGGATTTCTAGGCGCAGCCAGGGGCCGGAGGGGATCCGGTTTGGGAACCTCAGGATTTCATCTCTGCTTTTTGCAGATGATGTTGTCCTGTTGGCTTCATCAGACCGGGACCTCCAGCATGTGCTGGGGCGGTTTGCGGCCGAGTGCGACGCGGCAGGGATGAGAATCAGCACCTCCAAGACCGAGGCCATGGTTCTCGACCGGAAAAGGGTGGCATGCCTTCTCCGGGTGGGTGGAGAAGTCCTGCCTCAGGTGGAGGAGTTCAAGTATCTCGGGATCTTGTTCACGAGTGAGGGAACAATGGAGCGTGAGATTGACAGACGGATCGGTGCAGCGTCCGCAGTAATGCGGTCGATGTACTGGACCGTCGTGGTGAAGAGGGAGCTGAGTTGAAAGGCGAAGCTCTCGATTTACCGGTCAATCTACGCCCCTACCTTCACCTATGGTCATGAACTTTGGGTAGTGACCGAAAGGACAAGATCGCGGATACAAGCGGCCGAGATGAGTTTCCTCCGCAGGGTGGCTGGACTCTCCCTTAGAGATAGGGTGAGGAGTTCGGTCACCCGGGAGGAGCTCGGAGTCGAGCCGCTGCTCCTTCACATTGAGAGGAGTCAGCTGAGGTGGCTTGGGCATCTGTACCGGATGCCTCCTGGACGCCTCCCTAGGGAGGTGTTCCAGGCATGTCCCACCGGGAGGAGACCCCGGGGAAGACCCAGGACACGCTGGAGAGACTATGTCTCTCGGCTGGCCTGGGAACGCCTCGGACCCCCCCCGGAAGAGCTGGAGGAAGTGTCTGGGGTGAGGGAAGTCTGGGCATCCCTGCTGAGGCTGCTGCCCCCGCGACCCGGTAACGGATAAAGCGGGAGAAGATGAGTGAGTGAGTGAGTGACAGTGCCACTGAACTATGTGTAAACATTGTATTAATGAAAATAGAAAGAACAGCTACAGGAGAAAGAAAACATACCTGTTTGCTCTCCAGCGGCAGGACTTAGTCAAGGTTTTCTTTCCAAAGTTGAGAAACAAATTGAAACTTAATGAAAAAATACCCCCAAAGGTGTCCAAGGAGGGAGGGGTTGGGGGCTGAGCACCCCAGTTGCACGGACACAATGGTAACAGAGCCATGGAACGGTGAAACGACTATTAGCAAGCAGTGTACATGCGGTAAAAGCTGCAAGAACTTCCATGGGTTAAGGATCCACCGAGCGAGAATGAAGTGTTCATTGGGAACAGAAGCAACACAACGAACAGGTGTTACCTGGAGTCACCCCACAATTCCCAGAACCTCCAAGTGTTGCTAACTAATCCCTCGAGTATCAAGTCTGACAGAAGGCGGATTAAATGGCCTGCAGCTAGCATGACTTCACTTTGGAAGCAGTTCGATGATGATGTCGACCATATTCTGGAGGCAATGGCGAAACGTGAGGCTGACAGGAATCTACGACCTATGACTACAATCACTGTCAGCATCGCAGCTGAATGTTTTGGCGGGGAGGAGAAGAAAAGCTCTGGAGCATCTTACTTAAAGAATCAAAGAGTTGTAAGGATCCACAACATCAGGCAGGAGATGAAGGCGCTGAAATCCCAGTTCAAGGTGGCAGGACAAGAGGTCGAGCAGGGCTAGGATTCTTTCCAACTCCCCAAATGAACACCAGGGGGAAGGAAGGGGCCACGACTTGTTCAGGAGGAGGTGAAAGCAGTGGTGGAAGAGAAGAGAACCTGCAAGGCATTGGGAATGAAGCAACAAGGAGCTCGGACACGGCGGGAGAATATGCAGTTGAAAGGAAAGTGACCTGGGATGAGCTTTGGAAAGAGCTTTCACCGCATCAAATTCCTCATCCAGGCAGTGTATGACATGCTTCCAAGCCCGTCAAATCTGCACATATGGGGGACAGCAGAGACACCAGCATGCCCACTGTGTTCCAAGCAATGAACCCTGGAACACATCCTCAGTTGCTGTACAAGGGCATTTGGAGATGGTCGGTACAGGTGGAGGCATGACCAAGTCCTCAAGACCATTGCTGAAGCAGTTCTGACCCTCCAAGAAAACCGTTGCCTTTTTCAGAGCTGGGGACAAGCCAACTCCCGCCATAAGAACATCATCTGCAGGCATCCTGACATCTGCAAGAGACTGTCAGTTGTTGGTGGACCTTGAACCTCAGCTGAAGTTCCCCAGCCATATTGTGGTCACCACCCTGTGACCAGACATTGTCCTTGTGGCTAAGTCTGCCAAGCAAGCAGTGCTGCTGGAGCTGACACTCCTGTGGGAAGATCGCTTGGAGGAAGCCTTCGAGAGGAAGCTCACCAAATATGCAGGATCGGTCAGTGACTTCCAGCAGGCTGGCTGGAGAGCAAGGTGTTTCTTTGTGGAGGTTAGATGCAGAGGATTTGCAGCCCATTCCTTGGCCAGAGCTTTCAGGAGTTTAGGCATCAAGGGTGAGAGCATGAGGAAAATCATCCACAGTACCACCGATGCGGCAGGGAGAGCTTCAAGATGGCTCTGGCTCAAAAGAGGGGAGCCATGGAGTCATGGTAGCTAGCTAGCCACCTGGACAAAAGCTGGGGTCTGATCAGCAGGTGAGCAGGGTCACCTGGAGCAGGGCGTATGATGTTGGAAGACTCGATACGTCCAATGATTCCAGGAACATCACTGAAGATGTGTTCAGATTAGGCATCAGTAGATATATGTACTCAGTTGAGGTTGACCATTTACCAGCCCTTCTTCAACATCAGTGAGCGGAAAATTGCAACTCACATCACACCTTAAGGTTGAGGCATAGTGGCGCCGAGCTCAGTGGTAGTCACAGGTAAACTCAGCAGTTTTCTCCAGCTCTGCAGGGTCAAGTATCATGTGAGTGTTTGAGGCTGCCATTGTAGTCTTGAAACAATTTCAACTTGTTATTCAACATGTAAGGAACTAGAAGACACAGGATTCAGGGCATATCTCTTGTTTTGACAGAGTTATATTCAGCTTTAAACTCAACCTTGTGGAAAGCATGCAAAAGATGGGTCTCTATCTCATACAAAGTGGACCAGACATCCCACCTTTTCCTGCTTGGTCTTTTAGATCTGCTTTACATTTGGTGTTACTCCCATTCTTCACCATTACACATATACCTGCTTTCTGGTGCACTTTGGACCTATATATCAACAAAAATCCCAATATGGTGCTTTTCCCAGGAAAACTGATCATGTTCCCTCTAAAAACCTCAGTACCAGTAGCTGAGAGACTGATCAGTGTTGCTGATAACAAAACACTGTCCATACTATCTGGGAGAAGTGGGTTTAAAAAAAAAGGAAGAAAAAAAACCTGAGTCAATTATTTTTTAAATCAAAGTGGGTTTCACATTGAAAATATCCTCCTGTCACACCCTCATCACAAGAAAATTAGCAATTCAAAGAATGCCCTTGGGTTGTTGAGTGTTTAGCTGGATGCCTGGTGTGATGAAGGCTCACATCTATTTCTTGTTTTTGACATGCCACTCATTCAGCCATCACTGCTAAAAGCAACATAATATTTAGCAATAAATTGTTGGACAGATGTTAGCGATAAACAAAGTGAGAAGAAAGCATAACAGAGATGTCAATCTATCTCTATAGAATAAATATAATAGAATAAAACTTTAACGGTTTGACGTACATGCACAAAAATTGATACCCACCTGTATGATGTCGCAACTTAAAGGAAAGTATGTTGGTGCCATTGCCAAAATCGAACAGGAAGTCAGCCATTTTAAACATTTCGAATTAATCGTGTAATTTTGGCGCAATTTATGCCATTCCTTCAGCAGTTAATACGGCCCGAACCGTAACGTGCACCCAGGTGTGTTATACATCAAAATGTGCGTCTCGATCCTGCGATATCGCGCATTACTTTTCTCAGTCAAAAGCGTCACCGTGGCGACGATAGACGCCAAAAAGCGCGCCCCCCTTCATCTGATTGGTCCATATTTGATAGTTCCCCAAAAGTCAACAAATTTTGCGTGCAAGCCAGGCCCGGCGAAAAATTTGATATTTAATGGTTTGCATTAATGGGCGTGGCCTAATGGCTCCACAGCGCCCCCTAGAAAACTTCGTGCCTCAAGCCCCACGATACGGTTTGACGCACATGCACGGAAATCGGTACACACCTATATCATGTCACAACTTAAAGAAAAGCCTCTTGGCGCCATGGCCGAAACCGAACAGGAAGTCAGCCATTTTGAATTAATCGTGTAATTTTGGCTAAATTTATGCCATTCCTTCGGCATGTAATACGGCCCGAACTGTAATGTGCACCCAGGTGTGTTGTACATCAAAATGTGCGTCTCGATCTTGCAACGACGCGCATTACTTTTCTCAGTCAAAAACGTTACCGTGGCAACGATAGATGCCAAAAAGCGTGCCCCCCCTTCATCTTATTGGTCCGTATTTGATAGTTCCTACTTTCTGCCATAACTTTTGAATGGTTTCACATAGAGTCCTTGAACATAATTGGTGAAAATTATCCTAGCCCCTTCTTCTGATTGGTCAATATTTGATAGTCTCTATTCTCTGCCATAACTTTTGAACGGGTTGTGATAAAGACATGTGGGTGGTGTCATCGGAGTCGGTATTGAGTACTTGACCTTCATTGGCATGAATTAGCCCCGCCCCTTGTTCTGATTGGTCAATATGTGATAGTTCCGATTTTCTGCAATAACTTTTGAACGGTTTGACATAAAGACTCGTGGGTGGTGTCATCCGCTAAATGTCCAGGCCTAAATAATCTACATGCAAGTCATACAAGCTTCCACTGCAGCACGGCTGAACGTGCACAAGGGTGCGTTGGCCCGTTCATCGCTGCTTGCAGCTTTAATTTGAATAACTGTTGCCTCTCTATCAGCTCAAACCAGTCTGGCCATTCTCCTTTGACCTCTGTCATCAGTATGTACATCTTCTTTATAATTACATACCTACTGTGGAGCTATGAATGAAAAACAAAGTACCTTAAATGATGATAGTTAACGATAATAGTAAAAGAATAACGTTTGAAAGTTCCTGCTTGTTCCTTTTTGATTGGTATTCTAGATGCCCAGAGGTTTTTTATCTGTTGTGATGATGCTTAGGGGTAGGGATGGTTCAAACTTCAATCCACAGAGCTACCTTGTCCTTACCAACCCCCACCCCTCACCTTACTGCAGCTCTGAGTACTGAGCGATGTCAGACAGTCAGAGAAGCAGGATGCTGAGGAGGCATGCAACGGCAGCAGTCTCTAGAGATAACCCCCCTCCCCCCATACTGCTACAGATTAAATAGCAGAATTAACCTCTAGTCCACTTCTGCCAGCAGTGTCTTTTACTCCCTTATCTATCCCCACTTCCTTTTCTTATCTATCCCTTGCTCCTTTTCCCCTTTTCCAACAATTGGTACCATATTTTTGTGCAGTTGTCATGATGAAAGAAAGGCCAGATGCACCAGTAATAGGGGCAAAAGATAATATTATCAGTGGTGGCACCCTGAAGCAAACAACAAAAATAAGTCTGAGATACTGTATTTATTTCATGCCTTAGTGTTTCAGCCCTAATCCCTCCTCTAATAGTAGATGCCCATGTTTCATGGTTTCCCAAAAGCAATAATAAAAAAAAAACACAAACAATGATGCATATTTAAATTGTGGTGCTCAACAATGCGTCAGAGGTCAAAATATCTCAAATATCTTTGCCCATGGCTCACAATTAACTGAGAAACATAAACAAAACCCATGGTTCAATTTGGGTAAAAAACAAAACAAAAATAAATAAAAAGCAAGAACTACAAACAGTCAAAGAAAACTACATTTCCTGAAACAAATCAAAACAAAAGTTAAAACGGAAATTTAACAGCACACAACTGATGAATTAAGCTGTCAGTCAGAATGTGGGTAATTTAGCTGCATTTTAACACAATACTAAGTAAATTGTAACATTTTGAGTTCAAGCTTTCTGCACTCTAGGCTGAATGTGACTGGAGTGTAACAGTGTAACAATAAGCATGGGCTCAGTTGATCCACTATCAAATATTGATGTCTTGTTTGCATATGTAATGTGCAAGTTGTCTATGCATTTGAATAATACTCACTAGATTAACGTTAGCCAGTCAGTCAGTCCATATCATACTAGCCATCCATCTACACCCGTTTTATCCTTTACAGGGTCACGCTGGTCTGCTGGAGCCAGCTCATTACAGGCGAGAGGCAGGAGTTACACCCTGGACAGGTCACCACTCCATCGCAGGGACACATATACACCAGAAACACTCACACCTACGGGCAATTTAATCAAACCACGGGGAGAACATGCAAACTCCACACAGAAAGACCTCTGCTGGGCCCGGGAGTCGAACCGGGAACCTTCTCGCTGTGAGGCAACAGTGCTAACCACCAAGCCACCGTGCTGCCCCATATCATACCACAGTGTGTGATTATGTTGCATATTCAGTATTGGAATGATGAACCATGTATGAATGGGGTAGATTCTACGAGTGGGATGCAATCAGTGGCTGCCCCCCCCTGGATCCCTTCTAAAACAGACCTCCCTTTATTTATATCAATGGCGACCTCTTCCGCTGCTGTGGATTCTGGGAACGGTTTGCCACACCTCCTGTGCAAGACACATGTGCCTTTTTTGAACGGCTAAAATAAGTACGATGATGAAATATGTGAGCAGGCACCTTCTAATTCCGCAAGTAATTTCTACATTGTAGTCAACATTTTTTCCAGATACTTACCAGTTTGCAAAATGTTTGATCTGGACCTGTTGACCAATCGTCTTTGGTCCAGTCAAATTCGTACTGTATACATATTGATAAGATGTTTAAAAAAAGGTAAGGTTTGAGGTCATTTAGATTTTCTAGCATTAGTGGCCTTTTTTCAAAGTAGGTTGGCATGAAAAGGGTATAGAGAGACAGGGAGAGACACACAGGAAAAAGTGACGGGCAGGGATTTGAACCTGGGCCATCTGTACGAGGGAAATGGTGCCCGCTCGACCCACCGTGTTAACCAGGGTGCAGTGTAACATGAATTAATCCGCTGTCAGATTCACTCATTACATTATAGACTTCCACTATTCATTTATAAGTTTCAAAGTTGGTAATATGAGCAAAGGTCAGGTAAATCCTAGAATCATATGACTGTACATTCTTTTCTGTTAAGTAGTGGTTAGAAAATGTGTATTTTAGGCTATTTACGCATTCAGGTGATGCGCTGTTGTTTGCCATGCCCTCTTTTGCCCCTTTATAATAGCGGCAGTGTTTTATTTCTTTGGAATGTGCTTCATTTCTTCATAAGCCTCTGTAAGAAGATGTTACTAATTTGGTGAAAACTAGGGCGCACGCAATTTAGCCATTGTAGAATCCATGAACCTGTAATCGATCTCATGGTCTTTTGAAGAAATCTGTGGGTGCGCATGGATAACTTACACCTGGCTTGACAAAGCTGCACCTCCTGAGGCTGGTTTGGATTCATCGCTTATCCTGGATTGCTAAATCCTACTTTTGTGAAACAGCCCTCAGCAGTGCTGGAACCCTATTTTTCATCTTTTTATTTTTTTTAAATTTTATATTGGCCTGACGTTTCCACTGGCCATAGCTGGCAGTGGGAGCGATCAAAGACCCAACGGTTGTGGACGATTCTGCACAGGTTTGGCGATGGCAGGGGAGGGTGGTGCATGGAGGGCTTGGACCCCGTTATAACTAAGGAGGGAAATTGTTAAGAATTTACCGATTCTGGTTCCATTATCAATATTTCTTATCAATCGGTAACTGTCGATTCTCATCCAGTTATATACAGTACAAATATATTACAAATGACTTTACATTAACATGCATGCACACAGCTCTTACATTAACACTTTCATTTCAAGTATGCACCAATATTTTGCACTCAACTTCAACTAAATCAAAGCTGGCTTAATGCAGAAAATGTTTCAGAATGTTGGAGGTAATTGCCCCCTTTGATGTGATCAAATCTATGAACCTGTTGCAACCAAGCGCCAGCCATCTCACTTCTGCATTGATGCTCATGCAGGACTAAGCTTCGCTGCAGTTCCTCGACTGACCAACAGAGGGTTGCTGCAAAAGCGAGACAATCTCCATTGACTTTGATGTTAAAATGTCCCACTGTAGAGCAGAAATAATCACATTTACAGCCTGGTTCAAAAACAACTGGGATTGGTTTGTACCACGCCAGGACTTTATATGACACGTTAAATTTATTTCTAATGTGATTGTTTAGCAGTTGGCTCAGCCGATCACTTGCCGTTATCACGTCCTTATTTATAATAGTCAAGCCACCCTTCGCAAAGCAACTATCCGTTTGTACGAACCCAGCGTCAGATAAATGGGAGGGTCATTTTTTGATTTCACCGTGGAGTCAATATATCAACGGTATATCCCAGTGTAAAGGTCTGAGGGCAGATCTGCAGATATTTTGATGGGGTTCGGTTGAAGGAGCTGTGAGCATTGAGGTTAATTGAGGGGAATTATGGTTTAGAACATACTGTTTGGGCATTTGGTCCCAGAAGTGATGTTTTGTCACATTTTACTCACAACGTACTGCTACTCTACAGTTTTCTAAAACAATGTAATTTCTGTTTTATCTGTCCTTGCGTGTGATTGTGTGTGTGGTTGATTTTGTTGTTTGTCGTTGTTTTTTACCCCAGGACTTCTATACAAATCCCTAATCTTGAATTCCTTGCAATTTGCATGAAAAGGTTCTAATTAAAGCACACATATTGACAGAATTATTAATTCTGTTTAATAGTACCACACAAGTTAGTATTTTGACTTTAAATGTCTTGACTTTGTATTTGTAGTCCCAGCTAAAATGGGGAAAAATGACTTCCCCCAGCTATCCAACCTAGGCAATTAGGATAGCAGTCCCCTGTGTTTGGTTCTTGCGATAAGGGGCTAGTAACCAATTGAGCTGTGACATTCCATTGATCCAGAAAATTGCTGCAGAGCCACCCTTGAAATTACTTTAAATTGCTGATTCACAAAATGTCAACCTGGATTCTAGCAAGGCCAGTATAAACCTCTCGGCTCTAATCTCTAATGTCTTTAATTTTTAATATGAATGACAATGAAGCAAGAACAAAAGTCAAATATGTTCTGTACGAAATACAGTACAGACCAAAGGTTTGGACACACTTCCCCATTTGTTTGAATGAGAAGGTGTGTCCAAACCTTTGGTCTGTACTGTATATCTTTAGTAGGTCTGGAGGCAGTACTTGACCATGAAGAATAATATAAGGAAATAAAGATCACATTTTGTGTGTGGGTTTTTTCAGCAGTGGGGTCACCCGAGCTTGTTTGAATGCAGAGGGAAAGATGCCAGATTTAAAAGAGGAGTTCATAATGTGGGTTATTGCAGGTTTGACAATAGGTAAAATGCTCTGCAGGATGTCGGTAGGAACCGTTGGTTTTGAGCCGACTATGGCCGCGTTCAGATTGTCAGCCAATATCCGATTTTTAGCCCATCCAGATTGAAACTGAATGACTCTTTTGAAGTTTGAACAGTCCCAAACCGCATGAGATCCGATTTTTGCAGACCAGATGGAAACCACCTCCGGGAGGTAGTTTCATATCGCATTTGGGCAGATGCGTCTCAGTCTGAACAGCTCCAAACACTCAGATCGGTTTTGACTGTCCATGACGTCACTGTACGCGACGCCAGACCAGACCCATGCGCCAAACCACCCGCCCATTTCGAGTTGTGGAGCTACGTTACAGAGATCGTAAGTTTCTGCGGTAGGAAACCATCTCTGGAGTCAGGTGAGTGACATTAGGAAGGGAGATGTAGAAGTTAACCAGGAAGTGGTCAGAGAGTGGTGTGACACACGTCAGCTGTAGTGCAGTTTCTGGTCAGCACCAAGTCAAGGACATTACCAGCTTTGTGTGTTGGAGGAGTCTGGACCAGTGTACGATTGAAGGAGTGGATGAGAGCCAGAAACTCATTTGTCCGTGTTTT
The DNA here is from genome assembly GCF_033807715.1 of Cololabis saira. Classification (NCBI taxonomy): domain Eukaryota; kingdom Metazoa; phylum Chordata; class Actinopteri; order Beloniformes; family Belonidae; genus Cololabis; species Cololabis saira. The sequence continues at coordinate 1,149,196 of NC_084592.1, read as the reverse complement.
GCCGATGTGAATGTTCATGTCTCCCAGTACAATTAGTGGAGATTATCATCAGGAATATCAGAGAATCATGTCGAGTTTAGAGATGAACTCATCTCTGTTCCCTCCTGGAGGGCGGTAATGACCAGAATGTAAGCAGTGAAGGGGCTTAGAGATCTTTACTGTGTGATATTCAAGCGATGAGCAGTTAGCAATGGGACAGATGAATGTGAATATCCACTTTTTGGATATCACAGTGCCTGTACCATCTCGTCATCCAGCAGAGTGAGGTGTTTGAGTGAATTCTGCATCTACGGATAGAGCAGCTCTGTCAGGACTAGGACCTGAATGTCTGAGAGATGTGACAATGAACTGATGAACTTGGTTTTGTTAACTGCAGACTGACAGTTCCAGAGACCAAAGGTAACAGAGGATGTGGCAGACGGGTCTACCACGGGACTACACAGGTTTTGCGGATTGCGCTGCCTACGGGAGGAACGTTTTGGTCTGTACACATAGATGACCAGGATGGTTTTGATGCACATCTTTCATTCAGATCGGTTAAACAGTACACATACAGTAACATTTTTACATTTTAGAAACATAGCTGTATGTCAGAATGATTCATTATTTTTTCAGACTTTTTCAGTAAAAGGTTGAATTCTGATTAATTTCTATAACCATTTTACAAGAGTTTCCCCCCAACGCATGCACCTGTACATCCAAATCACATAACTGATTTAAGATTACGTAGCAGCAAGACAGAGCCTCGGTGAGCAGTGTAAATTTGTCTGTGTGTGTGTATGTGTGTATATATATATATATATATATATATATATATATATATATATATATATATATATATATATATATATATATATATATATATATATATATATATATATATATATATATATATATATGTATTAGGGCTGTTCGATTTTGCCCAAAAATAAAATCTCGATTTTTTTCTCTCAAAATCCGATTTTCGATTACGATTACGATTATTTTGTGAATTGACAAAAGGCAAAGAAATGATTTCAAATATGCTGTTTTTTTATTGAACATTTGCCCCATTGGGCTTTAAGTGCAAACTTTGCTCTTATTAAACCAAAAATGAATGAATAAAGTGCAAAACTCTGTAAAATAAGTTGAAAAAAAGTTTAAAAAAATATAATAAAATATAAAGTTTTATCTCTGAAAAAAAAATCAGCAAATCAGCACTTGCAAACATACAGTAAGTTATATTTCCAATTAAATAAAACAAGACATTTTGTAATTAAACTAAACTGGGTCTTTCCATGCTAAATAATAATGCAACCCGTGAAGGAGGTAGAGGTGTGTAATGTCAGTCATTACATTTGCTATTCACATTTGCAAGTTTTTTGCAAGGAACACGAGCCGGTCTACCGCATCTGGCTTGAGGGATGCCCGGTGGCATGTTACAACGCCCCCTCCTACACTAAAGAGCCTCTCCGATGGGGCACTTGTCGCAGGTATTGAGAGGTATTTCCATCAATCATTAATATGGTATCAATCATTAATATGTGTGCAGACAAGGTAAAAAAAAAAAAAAAAAAGAAAAAAAAAAAAAAAAAAAGTGAAAAATCGATTTTACGATTTTCACGTTTTAACATCGTTCTAATTACATAATCACGATTACGATTTAAAATCGATTAATCGAACAGCCCTAATATATATATATATATATATATATATATATATATATATATATATATATATATATATATATATATAGCTGCAACAACGAATCGATAAAAAACAATTATTAAGTGTTGGCAACATATTTAATTATCGATTCATTGTGTCGATTTATGCATCACTCGCCATGTTGCGGGGCCATTAACCTTCATCTGTCGAGTAAAACAAAATACAACTTTCATCTGCAGAGCTTTTTCAATTCTGCCTGACTGAAATAAAGTTAAAAAAGAAAAAAAACTCAACCTGCACAGCGAGTTGAACGAAGCAAGGCAAAGTAAATTGAGTAAATGTTACGAGTGACTGATGCAGGGAAAATGATCCGACCAAAGTCCTCAAAAGTGTGTGAGGACTTCATGTTTCATAAAACAAGAAAAATGCGTAACATGCAAGCTTTGCAAAGGTGATTTGACATGGCACGGGAGCACCGTGGTGATGATGCAGCATCTGAAACGGAAACATGTTGGAGTCATTGATGTGGATGAAGGGAGCTCAATGGCTGACTAGTCGTACAATATCCTACAGTTGTTCTGTTTCAAAGTTGGAAAAACGTAACATTAGTCTCTTGCCTGATGCTGCTGTTGGCTTGTTAGCTTGTTAATGACAGTGATAGAGTATGTGTAGGGAGGCAGCATTCAGTTATTATGGTCCCCGATTGTGGAACAGCCTCCCGGAGAAGCTCAGGAGAAGCTCAGGAGAAGCTCAGGAGAAGCTCAGTTCAGCTGTGGCTCCTCAGGTCTATGCAGTTCTCCTCCAGGCCTGAAGGGGGCGCTGGCTGGAGCACCCAGATATTCTGCTTCCTGAACAATCAAACAAAATCAATTGACTGTTATTAAAGGTATTGTGACATCATTTTTAACATGCTTTTAACACTATTAAAAGTCTTGGCCAACATCCCTCAAATGTGTCTAAAAGAGTGTAACAAGAAAAACTTCACTCTTAGTACTCTTTTCCTGGCTTTTTATTACAGTGTTTTTTTGCGCCGTGAAAAATGCTTCCTTTCCCCCCTTTCCTGTCAATCATTGCTCCGCTCCTCCTCCAAACCTCCTCCAGCCCAACCATACGCTCACAGCGGCGTCGGAGCGACAGGCGAAGCATGCACGGAAGAGCAGCAGGGAGAACCACAGCAAACAATCATAAAAATAAAGGCATGCAAGCAGCACTGTCCCCATATCTTAAGTCCAGTCAGTGGCCGCGGGTCTTCTTAGCAGTTTTCCTCCGGTGATTAGAACAAAAGACGCTCTAAACAGCTCCGTGTTAAGCCTGATTTATGGTTCCGCGTTAAATCGACGCAGAGCCTACGCCGTAGGGTTCAGCGTATGGTGCGCGTCGCAGCGTAACCCTACGCCGTAGGCTCTGCGTCGGTGTAACGCAGAACCATAAATCAGCCTTTATGGTCCGCTGGAGAGGAGCGGAGGCAGGGAGCTGGGTGGAGGGGGCGGTGATTTAGCGGGCCGTTACGTAACGGCCCGCCACCAAACCACATGCACCGTTTTTGCACAGTTATGCGGAAAATCCCAGAAAGCACACAATACACTGAATGTTAAAAGTTTGTTGTTTTTTGGGTGTAATTGATGTCAAGACACCCAACAAAACACAAAAAATCAAGAAAAATTTGTTTTTCATGTCACAATCCCTTTAAGATACAGTGTAGCAGTATAACGGAAATCATGGGTGGCAAAATGAAAACCATACAAAGAATATTTTTTTCTTTTGAGTTCACTGTTGCACCCATTGCAAGAGCTCCTGTTATTCAGTTCTTTTTATTTTATAGCCATATTCCCTTCAAAAAGGGTAAAAAACACATTTGGCACATTTTGGCACAGTATCCAAGTGCCCAAATAGAGAGTCGGCCTGGTACAGTACTATCCACACTAAAACCTTTATAAAATCTATGTGCTTTAAGCTATTCTCATGTAACTTGGTACAATTGTAGTCAATGAGATGCTAAATCCAAGAAGTGGTGTATTTATAATTCTATACATTGCTACCATGGTGTTTTCCACTGTGCAAACTAAAAATAAATTAAATGAGAATAAACATTTCCCTGGCCGACTCCGCACTCCCAACGCGACCGGGCCGCAGAGGAAAATCCAGCCGGCCGAGTCCTAACAGTTCTCATCTTTGGAGAGAGACTACAGGTTGTCTCAGAGTACAAGTATTTAGGAGTACACATTGATGCTAATCTCAAATTCAAAACCCAAATCAAAAGTTTAGTTTATCAAATTTCAGGTTTACCCGAGACTTTCTTTCAACTGAAGCAGGAAAGCTTTACCTTCATTCAATGGTTCTTTCCCACATTACTTACTGCATGATAAGTTGGTCAAATGCACACACCACTGATTTAAAACCCCTGGAGTCACTATATAAACAAGCACTCAAAACCCTAGATAAGAAGCCATTCACTTATAATCACTGCCATATTTTTAAAAAGTATAATCTGTTTAGCTGGGAAAATCTTATTAAATACAAAAATCTCTGCTTGGTTTTTAAAATCACGGGTTAGCTCCTCCTTCTCTATCTGGCTTCATCAACTCAAATCTACCTCCACCAGGGTAACTAGAGTAGCTAGGGCTGACTGCACATGCCCAGTTAGAATCAGCGGTCTTCTCCTTCAGAGCATCCCGTCACTGGAACTCAGTGCCACAATCAATTAGAGTCCCCATCCTACTACTCATTCAAAAGTAGTGTTAAGAAGTGACAGTGTCAACACTGATCTGTGTGTGTGTGTGTGTGTGTGTGTCTGCGTGCGCGTGTGGGAGAGAGAGTGTGTGTGTGTGTGTGTGTGTGTGTGACGGAGAGAGAGAGAGAGAGAGCGTGTGCCCTTGCCTGTTTTTAGCCATCATTTATATTTTATTTTATGTATATGGGTGTGTTACTGTGTAGAGTAAGTTCTAGGTCAGGTGGACTACTCTGCTCTGTTATATGTATTGTGCATTTGTAATTGTGACTTCTTGTTTTATTCTGTTGCCATCAGCCTGACAAGGGACTGCAGATGGAAATTAGCGTGTTGGCTATATCTGGCATATTTACATTTATGTATGTACTTATTTAAATGTTTATTAATATGCACTGTCTCTATTCTAAATAAATAAATAAATATATAAACATGCCCAAACTCACTTATATGGGAAATTTGAAATGTCCCATATGAGTTGGACTGTGGGAGTAAACTTGGGTACCCCTATAAAACCCATGCGAGCTTGGGAAGAACATGCAGGGCCAACTGCACTATCAGCTTAGCTGAAGTTCCAGAGTTTAATCCTGTTCTAAAACCCTGTATGATCTTAAGGCACCCAGATGATGTTTTAAATCATCATTTGAATCATCAGTCATTTGTACCTGTGGTTTGATCTGCAGCTGAGGTTTAGCCATTTCAATTGCAGTGTCAAAGAAATATCACAACCACAAGGGCGCCTATTAACGCACGGCTGCTTAAACCAGATACAGCTAAGCTTTAAGTCTCACATATTTCTTTAACACACAAAATACATAACTTTGTAAATATTTACCCCTATTAAGTCCTACACAGGGTGCAGTCTCTAAATAAAATACCAAAATAAAGATACTTATTTGTGATGCATTCAGGTGGATCACTGTGTGGAAACACGCATGCACACACAAATGTGATGATATTAATTGTAATACCCGGATGGAATTGGCCTGCTGGGAGACATATGTCACTGTTCCAAGTGTCTTCTATTGCTGTCAGAAGATTCAGCGAGAGCAGTGACATTTCCTGCCTAAATGTTTCCAGGTCCAGTGCAGTGCATTTGGACATTGAGTGCCTCGGGCCCATCAACTGGCCTGCGCTTCCAGCTTCCATATGACCTTTTTAATTCTGTGCCCTCAGATTTCTGAGTGCTGCTACTGCACCCAGAAATCTACTCTCAAATGTGGTCCGTGTGTGTGTGTGTGTGTGTGTGTGTGTGTGTGTGTGTGTGTGTGTGTGTGTGTGTGTGTGTGTGTGTGTGTGTGAAAAAAGACAAAAAGAATGGTTGCTGTGGGCATCTTTTACTATGCACACTCTCTGCCTCCTTGGCAATAATTCTCTCCTTCAAATTCAATGCATGCATTAGTCAATTAAGCTGGATGTGCTCCTATGCACTGACTATCAAATGATATGCTATAATTAAAGTCTATAATTGTGAGATTGTCTGTCTGGTGTATGACTGATTTCATGAGTTTGGGTACAATGTCATGTGTAGCTTTAAACCATGGTGATGTTAATTTCAGTCACATAATCACATCTTGGAAATCCAAGATTCTTGGTTTCCAGTACAGCTGCTTGATTTACCAGAATCTGTTACAGTACCTGACAATGGGTTTGAAATGCTCTTGTCTCTCTACATGTTTTTTTTTCCCCATTTGAGGCATGCATGACATATTGTTCTATGTCTTGCTGTATATGTGGCACGTAGCTAAATTTGTGCGGACTAGATGTTTCAGGACGAACACTGTAAAATATCTGAGACTAAAAGCAGCTCAAACGTATTGCGAGAGGCTACCAAACACTATGATGCAATGGCAGTACGTCACCCACCTATTCTAGCCCCACAGAGCACCAGAATCCCTTACACGACCACCGTTACCAACTCTGTTTATCCTGACTGCAGGCCACCATCAAATCATTTTTATAATTAATAAAATATAATCAAATTAATTCAGGACCCACTGCTGCTTGTCGTGACAAATGATACATGCTTTTCGCTTTCGCGTCTCCAATAATACCCAAAAAATGTCTCTAGATTAGCTGCTCATTGTCTTTTGGAATTTAACAAAAAAGCAGACAAAAAAGCTGCCTGAGGAATTTGACAAGGAATGAATGATCTAAAATGCGGTGGAGTGGTTCTTGAGCCTCAAAAATTGGAAATTATAACACCGACATTGTGGCCCATGTTGTCGCTATATTTAGTGAGTTTTCAGACCCCTTCGACAACTTGTCTGCTTGTTTGTTAGTTTTTGGATTCAGTGAATGTATTTTCTTGCAAAGGATTTCACCCTCTCACAAGGCACAGAGGATGCTGAGGTGCTCAAGAAAGCAACTGCAAGCTTGTGCAAGCTGGGGTAGAGATGTTTCTGTCATTCCCAGTACTTGAATCGGTCTTTTTGTCGGACAATGTTTGGTTCCATCATATACCTTTGGACCTCTACAGTGGCATCAGCAGTGATATTCTTCTACTCTGTCGTCAAGGCGACACCACAGCTTGGCCCACCACTGTTGTCCTTGTTCTCGTGCAGGGCCCTGTAATGCCTTAGAATTGATGAGGTGTTATTGTTGTATCCAAGTTCCTTGGAACACAACAGACACTTCACCTTGCAATAGAGAAATAAAAAACACAAAGTAAATAAGGAAATAAGAAAAATAGTACATCATTATCACTAATGTTTTTGGAAAACCCATGTCATCAATTAGTACTTACCTTGTTTAGAGAAATTTGGGGAAAGCTTCCTCTTTCTTTCCAGCTCCAAAACAGAATAGAGATAATACAAACCCAAGACACTAGAATGACTTCTCACTAGCGGAAAACCACGTTCTTCTGATGTTTCCCACACAGAGACGTGTAACAGAGTTGAAAAATCCCACTTTAATCATTTTTGTTTTCAAATTATATTTAGGGATTTTATTTATCATTTATTTATTTTGTTGAATGTTTGTGAATTTTATCTAAATTTGTTATTTTATTTTATTGTTATTTTTATTTGCGTATTTTGAGGAAACTGCCTTTTTGGCCCTACCCTCTTTTTGTACCTCCTGGGCTTCCGTATCTCTTTACTTCAGCTCCTCAGTGCTGCGTTGCTCTGATGAGTGTAAGTTGTGTTGGGAACTGCTGCTGCTTTTCTTAAGAGATTTCTTTAAGAAATTATCCATATATGTTGATATTTTTGGCGCATGTTGTATACTTTAAATACTACTGATATTACGTGGCTGTTTTGTGTTGTTTTGATGATTTAATATGCTTTTTGTGGATGTTTTATTTTCGCGCCCTTGGTGTACAGCGGCAGGCGGTAACCGGTTTAAACCAGTAGGTGGCAGTGTAAACCAGACGGCGCTGCAGAGCCTCGATCTGAGTGTTCACTTTCCCGTTTTTGTTTTGTTTGTTCAGGGAGCAGGAGTTTAAAAGAGGGTCCAGAAGACTTATTCTTGTGTTTTTCTGTCTTCTGCAGGTATGTTTCCTTTGTCAAATTAATTGTTTTTATTGTGTTTAAATTAGAGAGTGCTGCGTTGCTCTGATGAGTGGAGCAGGAGTTTAAAAGAGGGTCCAGAAGACTTATTCTTGTGTTTTTCTGTCTTCTGCAGAAATAAACGTAGCAAAACCTATTCATGACTCATCATTTGTTGCAACGGATCCAAACCTGTTACACTGGTGCCGTGACCCTTTGGATCTTCAGATCAGCTTGATGCTCATCGCCGCGGATGCTGTGATGCTGTGCTGCTGTCCTGATCTGCGTTTCAGGATTATTGTATGGTCAGGTTTTGATGGACTGTAGATTTTGGCGTAGTGACATGACCTTATTTTATTATTTTTATTTCTTGCATTTGTGACTTTGCTTTCTGTGTTGACTGTTTCTGTGAAAAAAAAAAAAAAAAAAAACACAACGCAAGTGCTTTTGAAAAAAAAAAAAACGGCAGCTAAGGTGAATATGGATGGGTTTAATACTTTTAACCTGTCAAAGGGTAGGGGTATTTGGCTAAATGATGTCCCTGTTAACAGAAATGTGGGACATACTCAGTTCATGGATGATGGTTGTACAGATACGGGGTTGGGTCAGAGCCCGGGTTGTACACCTGTTACTGGGTCCATGAGGGAGGGTCCCCATACTTCCACACCCGGCAGTGATATTAATGCCGTTCATCAGCTCACCAACATGATGGGGCAGTTAGGTGCTCAGATTGGTGAGTCCATTGTTACAAAGCTGATGTCAGCTGGTGTTCTGAATAATAGTAGTGTCCCTCAGACGTCTTCTGCCGCTCAGAACGCACACTGTGATGTTAGCGGTCTTCAACCTTCACAAATGACAGTTCATGTTAAATCTGACAAGGGGCTTCAGATGTTCAGAGGTGACAACGCTGACAAATTCTCGATCCAGGACTGGATTGACATGACCAAGTCTCATCTCAGGAGACATGACATTCCTGTATATGACCAAGCTGAAGAGATTATGTGTTATCTGATGGGCAAGGCAAAAGATGTTGTGAAGATTGCTCTGCGTAGTGATCCTACACTTGATGTTAAACAGAAACCTGAACTGATATTTGATGTCCTTCTCCACTATTTCAGTGAGGCCCCCTCGTGTCTCCCACTCGCTGATTTCTATGCTACTCTGCCTAGACACAGAGAGAACCCAGTAGACTACTGGATAAGACTGAACAAGGCGGCAGACCTGGCTCTTGAGGGCCTGCACAGACGGGGCAAGCGGACGGAGAAGATGAGTGATGAAGTGGCTCTCATGTTTGTCAAACACTGCCCCGACCCAGAGCTGTCCTGCATTCTCAAGTGTAAGCCAATTCATGAGTGGACTTCACGTGACGTTCAGGTGAGGATTGATGATTATCAGAGTGAGTTGAGGGCTAGTGGCAGGATCAGTGGGGCCATGCAACTAAAGAGCCATGTCACGTCCATCGCTTCTGAACAGTCTAGTTCACCATCCTCTAACCTGACGGCGTCTGAATGGCAATATTCTCAAAATCCCCCAACTTCCTCTCTGCAAGCACACCATCATGTGTGTCGTCCTCCTTGCCCCTCTCCTGCACCTGCCCTGGCTCAGGATCAATTACACCATGCCCTGGGCCATGCCTCTGTGCCTGCTGTGGCACAAAATCTCCAGCAGTCGGAGGAGAGACTTCTCGCTCGCATGGTCGACATGTTTCAGGACATGATGGAGAAGATGCAGCAACGCCATACTGCCCGTCCAATTCGTGGTGGGAGGTTCCAGCGTGGGCCCCGTGACAGACATCCTAGAGAGACGGGTTGTAGAGTCTGTAATGACTCGAGTCATACCACCATTTCACACTGCATGTCTGAGAGACTCTGTTTTGCCTGTCACGCTCCTGGTCACACCAGACTGAACTGTCCTGCTGGTAACCCTTCCCTATCCAAGCCTGAGGGAAACTAGCCGACCTGTGTTTGGAGGGAGGCAATACAGGTCACACTACAAACTCCCAAACTGATGACATGTCTGATGCAGAGACGATTTACACATCTCTAAGAGGCTCCGGTAGTGATGCTGACATTGTGTTTCAGAATATTCACAGAGTTGGCAGTAGTGACAGCCTTTTCTACACGCCTGTGGCAATGAATGGGACATTGGTGATGGGAGGAATGTTGGACAGTGGTTCTATGGCATGCAGTATCAGTGAAGTAGCTGAGATTAAATTGAGAGAGGCTGGGGTAATATCTGACCAAAAACGGATTAATGTGGATGTGGTGCTTGTGGGATGTGGAGGACTTCGCGTTAAACCGAAGTGTGTTTTTGATGTGGAGATGGAAGTGTATGGCTGTAAAATGTTAGTCCCCACACTTGTTGTTCCAGGACAACATGATGAACTGATTCTGGGGACTAATGTGATAAAACACGTCCTGCGTAAGTCTAAGCAGTGTGAGTCATACTGGAAGACAGTGTCGGGCCCCTGTCCATCCAGAGACACGGAGGTTGAGCGTTTCCTGTCTATGCTCTCGGGTTTGAGCCCCTGGAGGGGTGATGATATTCCTGACAGGATTGGCACAGTCAAGTGTAATTCAGCCACCTGCCTTGAGCCTGGCCGCGAATATCTCATCTGGGGAAAACTGCCGAAGAACACTGCTGTTTCTCCGGGTAGCACTGTTATGACGGAGCTCACGTCTTCTCGTTCAGCTCCCAGAGGTGTTCTGGTTGCAAAGATTGTAACTCCGCTGTGGGGTGATCGGTGGGTTCCGCTAAAGCTCATCAATACATCTGACAGACCGGTACTGCTGAGACGCAATGCAAAGCTGGCTGATGTCTACCCCTGTGTGGCTCTTGAGGACATGGATGTTGCTGAACGCTCGCAGGTCCCCCTGGTCAGCTGTCCCATGTCAGTTGTACCAGCTGCTGCTGGTGTGAACTCTCCCCAGGACAAGCTTAGTTCAATCGGGCTTGGTACTGTTGACATTGGGTCATGTGAAGTGTCGGAGGACTGTAAGGGGAGGTTAGCTGACCTTGTTTTGCAATATGAGGATGTCTTTTCATGCCACCATCTGGATTGTGGGGAGGCAAAGGGCTTTGTACACCGCATACACCTGTCGGACAGCAAACCGTTCAGGCTCCCATACAGGAGAGTGCCCCCCAGCCAGTACCATAAGTTACGTCAGGTGCTTACTGAGATGGAGGAAAGGGAGATCATCAGGAAGTCGACCAGTGAGTATGCATCACCATTGGTGCTTGTATGGAAGAAAAATGGGGATCTCCGCATCTGCACGGACTTTCGCTGGTTGAACAAAAGGACCTTTAAGGATGCTCATCCCCTCCCCCATCAAGCTGATTGTTTGGCTGCACTGGGGGGCAACTGTCTTTTCAGCACGATGGATTTGACCTCTGGCTTCTACAACATGCCGCTCCACGAGGATGACAGGAAGTACTCAGCCTTTACCACTCCTATGGGCCTTTATGAGTACAACCGTCTGCCACAGGGCCTCTGCAACAGCCCTGGGAGCTTTATGCGCATGATGACCAGCATTTTTGGGGACCAAAACTATCTGAGCCTGCTATGTTACTTAGATGATTTGCTGGTGTTTGCATCTGACGAAGAGACTGCTTTGGTGCGCCTAGAAATGGTTTTTGACAGGCTGCGTGGCAATAACTTGAAGTTGGCTCCCAAAAAGTGCTTCTTCCTCAGGAGGTCGGTGAAGTTTCTGGGCCACATTGTGGATGAGAGGGGTGTTTCGACCGATCCCAGTAAGGTCGAAAGCATCGCCAACATGACAAGTGCTGACCTCATGGAGCCTGATGGTGTGACTCCATCCCAGAAACGAGTGAGGTCCTTTTTAGGGATGGTTAATTACTATCAGCACTTTGTGCCCGGATACTCTGCGAGCGCCAAGCCGCTCTTTGATCTGTTGAAGGGTGCGAAGAGGAAGAGCGGCCGTCACAAAACCAGAATGTCCAGCAGGAAGCTGTTTGCATCTGACTGGACTTCAGAACAGCAGCAGGCTTTTGAAAGCCTGAAGACTTCGTTGGTTCACAGTGTTGTTTTGGCTCACCCTGACTTCGGCCGCCCCTTCATGTTGTCAACTGATGCATCTCTGGATGGAATAGGAGCTGTTTTATCTCAGGTTCAGGAGGGTGAAACACGAGCGAGACCCATTGCTTTTGCTAGCAAGTCATTATCTCAATCTCAAAAGAACTATCCAGCTCACCGTTTAGAATTTCTGGCTCTGAAGTGGTCAGTCTGCGACAAGTTCAGTCACTGGCTGAAAGGCAACAAATTCACAGTATGGACAGACAATAACCCGTTGACTCACATTCTGACAAAACCAAAGCTGGACTGTTGTGAGCAGCGCTGGGTGGCCAAGTTGGCAAGCTATGACTTTGACATTAAGTATGTCCCAGGTCAGCAAAATGTCGTGGCTGATGCTTTGAGTCGCACGCCGTTTGTCAGGGAGAGTGTTGGCCATAGATTGCTCGCTGAGCCATATACAGGTCTGCTCGCTGCTGTCAAGGATGTGTCATCTACGTCGGTTCAGAACGCTTTCCGTTCATCCTGTGGCCGCAATAACACATCTCCAGTGAGTGAAATTGCCCAGTCCTCATGCAGCCCACTTCTCATGCAAGCTCAGTCTGTTGCGCTGGAGGATGTGTCTGCTGTACTTCAGTCGCACATTGAGTGGGATGCTGGTCCACGAACTCGGGCTGTAGCAGTGTTGCAGTTCCTACCTCAGCTGGTTCAAACTGGACATGACGCCTTGCCTGCCTACACTGAGGGGGACCTCCGTGATAAGCAGTTGGAGGATGGATGTCTCTCGCGTGTTCTGTTCTATGTTGAGAGGCATCGGAGGCCTTCGAGGAGAGAAAGGTTTAAAGAGTCTGTCTCTGTCACTAGATACCTTAAACACTGGGATAGGCTCACTGTGATTGATGGTGTGCTGTACAGGGTTTCGAGGGACCAGAAAACCAGAGCAAAGCGCTTCCAGTATGTTGTCCCTGACTCGCTGAAGACTGAGGTTTTGCAGGGTGTTCATGACAAAGCTGGACATCAAGCCCAGTTCAGAACCCTTAGCTTAACTAGACAGAGGTTTTTCTGGCCGAACCTCGACAGGGATGTGAAAGATTATGTCCGTCATTGTCAGCGATGTGTTGTTAGCAAGACTGTTGAGCCTGAGGGGCGGGCTCCGCTAGAGAGCATTACATCAACAAGACCGCTGGAGCTTGTCTGTATAGACTTTTGGTCTGCCGAAGACTCAAGAAACAGATCTGTCGATGTTTTGGTGGTAACAGACCATTTCACGAGGATGGCTCAGGCGTTTCAATGCAGAGACCAGACAGCTAAACAAGTGGCGAGGGTTCTTTGGGACCGGTATTTCTGTGTCTTTGGATTCCCGGAAAGAATTCATAGTGACCAGGGTGCTAACTTTGAGAGTCAGCTGCTGAGTGAGCTTCTCAGGGTTTCTGGTGTCAGGAAATCTCACACGACCCCCTACCATCCAATGGGAAACGGGAGTGTTGAGAGGTTCAATCGGACCCTGGGTGGCATGATCCGTGCTTTGCGTCCTGAAGAGAAAGCTGACTGGCCACGACGTTTGCAGACTCTGACATTCGTTTACAATTGTACAGCTCATGAGACGACGGGGTACCCCCCCTTTTACCTCATGTTCGGTCGTGTCCCCCGCTTGCCGGTAGATGTCATCTTCCGTGCTGTCCTCCATGATTCTGCTGTGACATGTTATGAGAAGTACGTGGCACGCCTCACCGACGATTTGAAAGCAGCAGTGGTGATTGCTCAGGAACATGCTACAAAAAAGCAGAACAGACAGGCCCGCCTGTACAACAGGGCAGTGAAGGGATCTAAGGTTGAGATCGGTGACAAAGTGCTCTTGGCCAACAGGACGGAGAGAGGAAAAAGGAAGCTTGCTGATCGGTGGGAGTCGACCATCTACACTGTTGTGGATGTGAACTCAGGGACACATACATACAGGATCCGTGATGCAGTTAATGGACGGGAGAAGGTGGTTCACAGGAACCTACTGATGCTGGCCAATTTCCTCCCTGTGGGGGATGCTGTTGTAATGTCTGACCTTGCCTCATCCACGCCTAACACAGAATCCTCAGTTCCCGGTACTTCTGACATTGGAGGGACGGGAGAGGCCCTGCTTGGGACTGGGAGCGTGGTTCTTGCTGGGGCTAGTAACTGTCTTGACACTGAGATTGGCCAAAGCTCACCTGTGGCTGTGGAGGACAGCAAAGCTCTCTTGGCGGACCTGGGGTCTGTGGACTCTGAGGGGAGAACGATTGATTGGATTACACAGTTATCAGCGCCTAGTTTTTCAGACTTGACTAGTTTGACCCCTGACCCTAAGGACTCCTCAGTCTCGCCTGTGGACGAATTGACTGTTCAATCCGAGACTGCGCCGGCAGCTGTGAGACAATCAGACTCTGTTCTTGACACTGTGACCATGACAGACGCTACATCAGACACTCTGCGCACTGTTGACCAGACCTCACAGACACAGGTCAGGTCTAGAGTTGGCCGTTTAGTCAAGCCTGTGAATAGACTCATACAAACTATGTCCAGACAGGATGTTGTTCAGGACTAGTTCAATGTTAAAGATGTTTGCAACTCTGTGTTCCGGACCTTTAATGACTGAAGCCTGATTCCATAGGCTTAGGTTTTTGTTTTCTTTTCTACATTGTGCGGTTGGGTCTGGTGGGGTGTACAAGGCACCCTGTTGCCAGTTGTTGGATTGAGGGTTAAGCGCTGCTCTCATACCACTTCATCCTTTTGGGATACATTCAGTGTTGGTTTCTTCTTGAAGTTGACCCTTTGTGTTGTGTACTGTACGTTTGTAATATTTTCCGTGCTGGATACTTTGTATCTGCTGGTAAATTTTGATAAAATTCAGTGGGGGTGGATGTAACAGAGTTGAAAAATCCCACTTTAATCATTTTTGTTTTCAAATTATATTTAGGGATTTTATTTATCATTTATTTATTTTGTTGAATGTTTGTGAATTTTATCTAAATTTGTTATTTTATTTTATTGTTATTTTTATTTGCGTATTTTGAGGAAACTGCCTTTTTGGCCCTACCCTCTTTTTGTACCTCCTGGGCTTCCGTATCTCTTTACTTCAGCTCCTCAGTGCTGCGTTGCTCTGATGAGTGTAAGTTGTGTTGGGAACTGCTGCTGCTTTTCTTAAGAGATTTCTTTAAGAAATTATCCATATATGTTGATATTTTTGGCGCATGTTGTATACTTTAAATACTACTGATATTACGTGGCTGTTTTGTGTTGTTTTGATGATTTAATATGCTTTTTGTGGATGTTTTATTTTCGCGCCCTTGGTGTACAGCGGCAGGCGGTAACCGGTTTAAACCAGTAGGTGGCAGTGTAAACCAGACGGCGCTGCAGAGCCTCGATCTGAGTGTTCACTTTCCCGTTTTTGTTTTGTTTGTTCAGGGAGCAGGAGTTTAAAAGAGGGTCCAGAAGACTTATTCTTGTGTTTTTCTGTCTTCTGCAGGTATGTTTCCTTTGTCAAATTAATTGTTTTTATTGTGTTTAAATTAGAGAGTGCTGCGTTGCTCTGATGAGTGGAGCAGGAGTTTAAAAGAGGGTCCAGAAGACTTATTCTTGTGTTTTTCTGTCTTCTGCAGAAATAAACGTAGCAAAACCTATTCATGACTCATCATTTGTTGCAACGGATCCAAACCTGTTACAGACGCACCAATGTGAAACGCTCCCTCTGGTCATTCAACTAGGAAATGAGGAAGGTCTTTGTTTTCTGTTGTGGAAGAGCATGTCATCAAGATGCAGCAACGTGGATGTAGCAGTAGACAAACGATAAAATAAACAAACACATTTAAACTAATAAACAGAGTTGTGACGGGATCAGCGGTCCGGCTCCCAACGTAAAACTAAACTAGTTAACTGTGGTCTAGCTGGTCAGTGTTCCTTGGTGAACAGCTGGGTGGTTACGCTCCGCAGGTGATCCTGGTAAAGCAGCTCTCTCTCTCAGTGTGGATGAGGGGAATGCATGGGCACAGCAGCTGGGGCTCCTTCAGCTCCAGGTTGGTCCGAAGGTGTTCACGTCGGCATGCAAGGGTCCCTAGTTCGGCTCATCTGGGGCTCGGAACGTTTGCGGGTCACTCGTTGCAGCGCGGCAGACTGTGGTTGCCATTCAAGGCAACCAGATGCTTCTTCAGGCACGATAATGGAGAAGGCCGGCCCATAGCTAGTAGCTCTTTATGCTAAAGTAGGAGCTCTGGTCTTCTTCATAGTTCACAGAGAACTCAATTGGACCGTGGACAGGTTCGAGGTACAGTAGAAGAGATCTTGGGAGCAAGAGAGGAGGAAAAAGAGTTTGGGAGAAAGGAGGGAGCCTGCTCTTTATAGCTGAGCCCGGGGAGCCATAAATCGACAATGGCCCCTCCTGCGTTTTGAGGTCTATGCCCAATGAGGGTGCTATTCCTTATCACCGGAGGGCCTTAAATGCAAAGCCTGCCGGGGATTTGAGTCATTATGGAGGTTCCTTTGTTTCAAACTGTGCGTTCAGCTGTAAGAAATCTAGACGTGTCTCAGAGTGAGGCCTCAGAGCTGGGCTTTAAAGTGGAACTTAAGGCTTCCCATGTTTAACACAGGACTGTGGCCCAACAATTGTAATGACCTTCATCACGTCCTCTGCTGCTTCCCAGTCCTTGTTGGTTGCTCCAGCTCCAGCTGTTCCTCCATAATCCATCCCTAGTAGCGAACCTCATTCTTGAACATTTCACACAGCTTTATTCCATGTTGTCGCGGATGCTGCAGCACAATCCTCACATCCTCCAAGTGGTCTTCAAATGATCTTCTGAAGGGAATTTGACTTCTGAGCAGTCAAGTATTTTTTCATTTCCCTGTGCAAAGCTTTAGGAACAGAACGGTACGTTTTTGCAACCGGTTCAGTGTCTTTGTTGCAAATTTTCTATGCAACATATGTCGTCATCAGTTTTTTAAACCTTTATGACCGGCTGGAGCGCCGACAATCCTGTTTGCATATTGATTTTCAAAATGTATGTACAATTACAACCAAATAAAACAGAGAAATAATTATTTTTGCATGTTAAACAGGAAGAGTTTCACTTCCACAATATCTTGCATTTAGTGTGTCCCACAGTGCTGTTTTAATGCATTAAATCGTTTGGAAAAATCGCATAATAATCCAGTAAAATTGCGCACACGGAAATCGTCCTAATTGACATTGCGGGTTATTTATAGATCGGGTCCGTGTTCACAGCACGCCCTACCTTGACATACATTGACACATACATCATCACGTTGTGAGTGTGTCATCAGGTTGTATTTTTTCACGCTACTTCCTGCGAAAAGCACAGATCTGTTCACAAAGACTTTATTTTGAGCTGCTTCTAGGTTAGGAAATGTAGTCCTTACTGTGCGACGCAGCTGATCACTGTTGATGTTGTTAGACTGTTAGGTTCACTGTCAATGATAAGCTCAATAACACTGGAGCCAATTCTTGGTTGAGTAAGCTTGTTACCTCACATGACCAGCCTAGGGACAACTACTTCTGCAGTGGGAGAGCACCTTATGTAAATAAAATACACATTTCTCGCTAGAAACATTATTAAAATGCATTTTAATGCCAAAACTATGTTAAAATATTGCATTTTCCAAGAAAAATAAAATGTATGTCAACTTCTGACACCATGTAACGTTACTATAAGCTTAACTATGGCTGCGTCCGAAATTGCATACTTCCACCCTAATGAGTATGCAAAATGAGTGTGCGAGATTTTTTAGTGCGTCCGAAACATTAGAACTGCCATCACCAAATGGCGGACCCCGGTCCGGGTCCGGACCGAGTGAAGGTTCTATCCGGACCCGTGACCAATTTCTAATAAATTAATGAGAATAAATTTTACTGTACATGGGAGTTTTATTTTATTTTTTTCAGGTGGTGTTTTGTTGTCTTTTTCTCTTGGACTATGGGGATGCTTCTCCTGTATAAATGAAAAAGAAATAAAAAGTTGATCACAAAAAAAAATATTTTTTTTCTGACGGTCACGGGTCGGTTTTAGACAGGGGGCGAAGCTAATCCAGTTAACACGGCAATAGCGTCACTCAATTGAGCCAATCAAATCGTTTGTTTACCCTGTGTGGCCTGCACGCTGTGGACTGTGGAGAGAGGAAGAGAGACGTGAGAGAGAGAGCGCAGCATGACTTGCTCCAAAATAAGGAAAGTTGATGCGGAAAACCGAACTTTTAAAGATGAATGGACAGACCAATTTATGTTCATTCTTCCGGCAGCCTGTTCTAAACCAGCGTGTCTCATATATTCCGAAAACGTGGCATTATCAAAAGTGGTAATGTGAAGCGCCACTACGAGACAAAACACAAATCTTTTGAGCAAACTTATCCACTGAAGTCCAAGCTGAGGGCACGCAAAATAACCGAACTGAGAGCACAGTATGACAGATCTACCCGACTCATCACGCACTCATTTACAGCCCAGCAACGGGCAAATTAATGCGCACTAAAGGTAGCATGGATTTTGAGGCAACATAAGAAAACATTTAGTGATGGGACAGTTGTGAAGGAGTGCTTAAACGCCGTTGCTGAGACGTTACTTGAAGGAAAACAAAAAGACGAGTTGTGTGAAAAAATCAGTCAAATACACATGTGCATGAGAATGGCACTAACTCCATTCAAGCCAAGATTCAAAATACTGGCAGGGCAGTCACATGCTCATTTCTCTCATTCAGGAAGGAAGTAGAAAAAATGTAAAAGAAAAAAAATAAAGAGGGGCTCTGTTGGCACTTTTTCCTAAAGAGGCACTTTTTTATTTATTTTATTTTGAATAGTCTGTGTTTTCTTTTACTTGAAATGTTGGCCTTAAGTTCATTAAGCTGGGAATACTTTTATTTATGGTAAAGGCAGCTGTTTGTTTACTATTCAAGTGCCATACAAGTTCCATGTGTATGTTAAAGTCCCACTTTGAAAATTGAGAATAAATATTGTTGAAACAATATGAAAATGTACGTTGTTGATTTTATTTGATGGACATAGGGGTAGGCTATAGGACACAATTTAGACATTATGAGGTTCGGACCTTTGCTGGAAGGAAATTTTACTAACTGGACCTCATTGAATTTTAATTGAATACCCCTGCATTAGAACGTACTCAATAGTATGTACTATCCATACTCATTCCGGAGAATTTTTTTAGTGTGGATTGATGGACACTAGCTAAGCAGAAACTTCCCGCAATGCAATATTATTATATAATATTAATATTATAATATTCATATTTAATAATATTATATAATGTCATCTTGTTTCGGCCAGAATAAACGTGAAAGAGTGGAGCGGATTGCTGCTACTGCTGCTGTGACAGGTTACCATGGTAACAACTCCCCCCCTCTTAATAGTACGTCCGAATTAATGCACACTACTGATATTTACTCAAAAGTGTGCCGAATTTAAGTATACTTAACATTACTTATGTCACATTACTCAGGTTGTCATTAATCATTGTCTGATAATGTCTCTGAATGTTGGCTATAAACACTGGTCTGTCCTACAGGTGTATTTATTATTATAATAAATATTAATATTATGATTAATATAAATTATTAATACATTTCTGGAGGTTAAGTCTGATATAATCAAAATCAAAATAATCAAATTATTTATAATTATTTATTATTATTATAACAGCATCCATAGCACCATAGCAACGATAGAAATACCTCCATAATCTCCGTAATAACTGACAAACTAAACATATAGCCTACATTCACTTAATGAAGATTATGTAAATAAAATACACATTTCTCGCTAGAAACCTTAATAAAATGCATTTTAATGCCGAAACTATCTTGAAAAATATTGCATTTTCCAAGAAAAATAAAATGTATGTTAACTTCTGACATATTACGTTACTCTAAACTTAACTATCTTAAATATTAACCGTTTAGTCAACGGCACACGATCGGGGCATCTGTCACATGTCCAGGATCCCCCTCGTCACTATGACGTAGAGGGGGCTCCCAGAGGGAATTCCCCTTGTCAAACATTCCCCATATAAATAATAATAATGTAATAATCCTAGCTGCTCCCGGTTGTCAGCCCAGCGCCGTTGTGTGGCAGCTACAGTCTACAGTGTAAAGCGCTTTGCGCAGTGGCGGAACGTTATGTCTACGGGCCCCAGTGCAAGACCGATGTGCGGGCCCTTTAGTATGTCGCACTGTACATTGAGACGCAAACTGCAGGACAACATCTTTAACTGAATAGACCTACTCACTCACGGTGGCTAGACTAGACTTTAATATCATAAGTGTGCGGTGACTCTTATCCACTGAAACCTTCCCTTGCTGAGTAAAAGTTTATATCAACATTAATACATCGCTGCAAATTCACTTTACAATCAGTAGAAAACAAAAAGTAATATAAAATAAAACCTCATTCAATTACCCGTTGCATGCTGGGAGCTCCGCCTCTCCACCTTCAATACATTATAGGCTACAGCTGTGCTGTATTGACCAGCGTCTTTGCTGCTGTAAGAAGTGATTCTTACAGATATATATATTTTTAACTTTAAATTAGTTCTGAGTTCTCATTCTCCAATGGATATTTGTTACAAATGTGAATTCTATTTTTGGCTGTTGCATAATGGAGTCACAAGAGTGCGCTGTGACAAAAAGCAGGTATATGGAGCTGTCTACTGTCTGTGGTGCTGAAATGAGCAAACAATGCAAGCTATTTTAAGTTACAGTAAATTAAAGTGCTTTATTGTCATTGTACAACCCCGCATTTTTAGCACATACAAATTTGTATAAACACCAGAAGTGCACAAATCTGTTTAGGTGATCATCGCTAATTTCGATAATCTATAGAATAAAGCAGCCGTTTAAAGCAAAAATAATTACAACTAACTGCACCCCTCTTTGAACAAGAGGCAAGGAATTAATCTTATTAAAAACAAAACGGCAATAGGCACCAACACCATGCCCAATTTGCGCACAAACCGCGCAGAACCAGAAGCAGAAGCAGAAGCACACAGTTTAACATACACAAATCACATAGGCTAATGAACTCAGTGAAACGATATGGTTTTGAAATGGTTGTGCTCAGACAAGAGACCGCTAGCACATTCCAGCTGGAAAAAGAACTGAATGTGAAGTGACAGTGAATAGCTACTTTCAAGTGTCAAAATATAGCCTATCTTACACAGCTAAACTTGTCAAAATGTAACGTTGTGTCCCTTTGAAGAGCCGAAACGTAGGTTTTAAAAACCGGCTTTACAAAAATTGTCCTATTATTCTCTTTTCAGCTTCACACGCACACCCACACCCACACCCCCACACCCACACCCACACACCCACACCCACACACACACACACACGGGGGGCGTCAGCAGCAGCACACAACAGTCATGTGGAAGCAGCAGCGGGATGACCAGAGGGGGGGGGGGGGGATACAGGCAGGCGGAAGCAGCAACAGCAGACATCCACGTAGGCAGGTGGAAGCAGCAACGGGATGACCGGGGATGGGGGGGGGGGGGGCAGGAACACAGGCCAGAACGCAGCTCCCGAGGCTCCAGCCTGCAAACATGCACAAAAGAGAAAAAAGGGGGGCCGGCACAAGAAACTACAGGAAGGATGGACAAAAATGATAGCTATGAGATATTTATAGTAAATAAAAATGGTAATGGAGAAGAGAGGCAGGGAAAAGGAGAGGAGAAGACATCCACATATCTGTAACGTATAGCAGCAATGGCATCATATCTGGAGGACCAGCGGGTAGGGCAGAGTTGCTTCAGTGTTACACCGGAGTGGGCTGAGGACTCAGTGGAAATGATGTAATTGAGCATTGCCCACCTTTTAATACTGTGTCTAAAAAACGCATACAAATGTTCTATGGTGTCATAGAACTGTGCCACCTCGGAAATGTTTTTTACGGCATCATTCAGCACTAGGTTATGGTTATGTGCACCACAGTGTACATATGTCGCAAGAGGCTCCTTTTCTCTTATTCTCGCCTGCACTCCCGCATAAATGCCGCTCATGTTGGCCGCTCCATCATAGCCCTCTCCACGACATTTAGATATATCGAGGCCATTTTTTGTGATGCTGTCAATGATTTTCTTTTCAATTTCACTTGCAGATGTGTCTGATACTTCCTCGAATCCCAGAAAAGCTTCAATAATTTTTATATCAGTCGCTATGTCCCACGCGTTTCTTACAATGGTGACATATCTGAATACTTGGCTGAGCTGATCTCGCTTGGACAGATCTTGTGTCGTATCCATAATGACTGAAAAAACGGTGCATTGTTCATATCAGCTGTAATGTCCTTCTGAACCCGTTGTGACAATATATATGTCAGTTCATTTTGGATCTGAGGGCTGAGGTATTTGACAGACCCTTCAGGCCATTTGATAAGCTCTTGCAGTGTAGGATCATAGTTTGCCAGCAGCTCGATAACGGCAATGAAGTTACCACTGTTTGGCTGTCCTAAAAGCTCTCTGTGCCCCCGGAACGTAATGTTGCAAGAAGCCAGTGTAAGTGTCACATTCACAATGCGCTCTAACACTTGTCTCCAAAAAAGCGCAGCATTACGCACGTCCCTCTCCAGCTGCGCATCAATGGTACCATTAACTTTCCAATGTTCGTACACTACACACGCTCCGACGTGTGACTGAGAGGACTCGTGCAGTTCAATCTTTTCTGACAGATGCCCCCAATCTCTGACTCCTTTCACCCAGGCATCGTTATAGTGTGGTGAACTGCGGTCTCCAAATAGCCAGCAGGGCTCACAATATGCGCTATCCAATTTTGGGGAATAACAAAGCCAGCTGCGGGGCAGTTTAATGCCGGCTTGTGTTTTTTTGTTATAATACTCCTCTGAAAAACAGCGATTATTCTGATTCCTGGGGAAAGTATTACCCCAGGGTTTGCAGGACCCTTTAGTCAGAATGTAGCGTTTTATATCTGGATCGTTGATGTCTTCATCAAAATGCCCCCTGTCTGTGGGGTAAGGCTTAAGTGGCTCTGCCTCACTGGCACTGACTTGTGCCACCTCAACTTCCCTCTGACCTCTTCCATCTCTGGTAGCAGTGCTGACTGACGCTGAACAGCCTGGTTCTGGTTCTGAGTCTGACCCTGATTCTGACTGCCTGAAACCAAAGATGTAAGCAACTTAAGTAGGCTATATGGCAAGGATTAGCATGGTACTCTTCATGATCACTTAGGTTACCAACATCAGCTAGCTATATGATGCGCCTATGGTTACCTGCTGCATGTTTGCTGACACTCTGATGGTGGTGGTTTAGATGCAGTGTCGGTACAGCACACGGAGTCGGTACTGCTGTGCACGGCGGCCTGGCGGGGCTTGCAAAAACCAAACGCATCTAATTTAGGCAGCTTGGAAATCCTCTCCTCTTGTTGTCTTTTCTCCTGTCTTTTTTTGGATCCGCTTTTATGTTTAAATGGCATGATGAGACAGAGAGACAAACAATAGCATCTCTCTCTCTCTCTCTCTCTCTCTCTCTCTCTCTCTCTCTCTCTCTATCACTCTCTCTCTATCACTCTTTCTGTCTGTTTCGCTCTCGTCTCTCGCTCCACTCTATGTTTACATTTCAAATTTCTGAATTTCCCGCCGGTTAATCTCGTCTTGTCACATGATCAATCCTGATTGGTCGACTCGACATGCAGCATACACATATTACCCATAATTCATCTCTGCATAACGTGATATATCTTTTTTCATCACGTTTTGAGTTTGTGTCAGTGTTATTATATTTTCTCTATATAAAATAACATAAAGTACACTAATACTGTGATTCATTGACTTTATCTCCAACCGAAGTGGTGACACCATGACCCAGATGAACGTGTACAATACATATTAGAGGAGATGATGTATAAATTACCGCGAGTGCGGGCTGTCCTCCCATTGAGGCGGTTACGTTAATGACGTGTGAATGGGGCTCATGTAGGACTTCTCTAGTCACAAGGTATTTACGGGGCCCGCTCGCACTCATCATGGGCCCGTGACGGGCCCCCTGGCCTGCCGGGCCCCAGTGCAGCTGCACTGCCTGCACTGTCTATAGCTACGCCAGGGTCGGCGCCAGAGCAAATATTCAGAGGGGGCACGAGGCTTATTAGGGCGGGCACCAAATCAGTCGTGTAGGACAGCATTTTAAGGAAAAAAGTTCATTCTCACTACTTTCCTATTAATAATCTGTCTAAAACATGTGGAGAAATCAAATCACTTAGGTGGAAATAATGCAAGGAAGCGCACATTTTACTTTGACTGAAAACGTTTTAAGCCTTTTTCACATAGAGTGCGCACAGCGGCAGCCGCCGCCGGCTTTGTGTATATGCTGCCCATTGTGTATGTGCTGCGGCTCCGCGCAAGGGCGCAGGGTCTGCAGCCGAGGTCGGCGGCGCGCATCACGGCGCACGCCGCTGGGTTTGCGCGGTGGCAAGGCGCAAAGGCTTTCATCTAGAACGAGGTTTGCGCCGCGCACGCCGGGATTGGCGTCTCTGTGAGTCTCTGTGAGAAGCTGTGGGATGCGAGACTGCAGGGACAAATCGGGACATCAATAAAAAGGGACAAAAGTGGAGAGAAATCTCCTAGAATGTGGACATACCTGTGTGTTTAAAAGTGGTAGAAATGTGATATTCTTTTGCTCTTTTAACAATAAAATGTTCATTTAAAATAAAATATAGCATTTCCATGCCTCATATCAGGATCAATTGAATCATTTATCAATATATGGTTATGAAACTTTTTTTCGGTCACCAAGCAACTTGCAACAAATATGTAGCCTACAGGGGTCTCCAACCCTGCTCCTGGATCCACCTATTCAGCATGTTTTAGGTGTCTCCCTGCATGATGAGCACACCTGATTCTAATCAATGGTCGTCATTAACTTGTCATCAAGGTCTGGACAACTCTGTTGCTGACACAGCTCCTTGTATCATGGTGTGCTGAAGCAGGGAAAGATCTAAAACATGCTGGATAGGTGCTCTCCCGGACCTGAGTTGGAGACCCATGCGCGCAGGCGCGCCCTGCTCTGCGACGACTCTGCGCCACCTTGCGCCTCGTGTTCTATGTGAAAAAGGCTTTACTCGTAACACACAACGAGGTCACATACATGTTTTTAATATATCAAGTTGATCCGTTCATGCCCCGACAGAGCGGGGGAACTGCAGGCAGCAGAGCCGGCTGTCAGAGCTGACAGCCGGCTCTGCTGCGCCGGGCGAGGCGCCGGGCGCAGCGCAAAGTGGGGCGCAGGTTTTTGTGCAGAGCGAAGCGACCGGTGTACAGAGCTAGATGGCAGAGTCTGGAAGTCAGGCTCTGTTGAAGGGGCTGACTGGACAGACTGCCACCAGGATGGCTGTGTCTGTGTTGGATGGAGAGGAGGATAGTGTAATGGAGGAGCGCTTTCGGGAAATTTGTTTACCGCCAAAGAAGAAAAGTGAGGGGGCACAGTGACTGAAGTAAGCGGGCACTGCCCCCTGGTGCCCCCCCATGGCGCCGACACTGAGCTATGCCGCTGGTTTTGCGGCTGTAGGAGTACAGCTGGAAAGCGCTATATAAGTGTAAGCCATTTGCCATAATTATGTAATAATCCGTGTATATATCACGACTACGTATCCCAGCTCCAAAATGTTGCAATTTCACATTATTGAAACGTTGCGATTTCACATTATTCTGGCGAGATCTGAAACAACTTCCCAACAACAAGGAAGCGTGTGATTATGTACATTCACTGAGTGAATATTATGAAAGTAAAATATATATTTCTCGCTAGAAATGGAATCAAAACGCAGTTTTAACTTCCCAACAACGAGGAAGCGTGTGATTATGTACATTCCCTGAGTGAATATTATGAAAGTAAAATATATATTTCTCGCTAGAAATGTAATCAAAACACAGTTTTATGCAGAAACTAACTCAAAATATTGATTTGTTTCACTAAAAAACGAGAAACGTAGGCAGGGTAGTTTTTATGTGAGACTGGGTTGGCGTCACATATAGCCGCAGACGGGATTACATTGGACCCTATTGCAGTCTACTTGCGTCTGAAAGAGACGCAGATGGTACCTTTTGCGTCAGTAGGTGACGCTCAAGGTTCCTGACCAGGTGTCGGTTTTTGACGAGTTAGGAGTGAGACTGTGTTGCCTTGACGCAGCTGGTAGTGCAGCCGTCTCACAGCTAGAAGGTCCTGGGTTCAATTCCCACGGGGGACGCTGTGGGCGCTGAAGTGCGTGTTAGTTCCCCCATGACTTCAGCACCCACACCCTGGGTGGGGTTGGTGAAAGGTTTTTTTTTTTTTTAATGGATCTAATGGATTTAATGGAATTAATTATTTTTTTTTTTTAAAGGATCTTTCTGTGTGGAGTTTGCATGTTCTCCCCGTATTCCCTTGGGTAGCAATGTGAGCTACCCTCACAAAAACATGCACACAGTCCTGGCTCTACTGCCCCCTCTGGCCAACCGGGGCGCCAGCTGGGGGGGGGGATCTGGCCGGAATAACGTGGTCCTTCCACGCGCTACGTCCGGCCAGAGAAACCCCACCCTGTCTGGTGAAAAGAAGCTGCTCACTCCTCAGGTTAAGAAGGAGACCTGAGCTCAGTGTAGGAGTTGGTAGAGGGAGCGATGCCCAGGACTGACTTAGGTAGGAGCACTGGGTGATAAAAAATGGGTAAAAAAAATCGTAAAAAATGTAATGAAAAGATTACCAAATAACAAATATGTAATTAATGGCTGGCAACCACAGTTTCAGGGCCATGCTGGGGCCCTGTAGGTGCAACGATAAAGTAATGAGACAGACAGTTTTAAAAACAATCAAGTTCAATGATTCTATTTAAATTTATTTATTTATTTCAATTATTTATCGGACAAATACAAATTTAATAATTTTCCTCAGATAAATTATCAGTCTGACTGATCTTGCATCCCTAATAAATGTGAAGGTGATTTTTTTCTCTCGCTGTCTTTATCCTTTATCCTCAAAGTTGGTGAAGCTTTAAGTATTTCACTTAATCCCCCTTAACTCTGAAAGGAAAGAGAAACTTCCCTTCAGACCGTTTGTTGAATTTTTTGAGTTTGGCTATTAAAATCCAGGAGGATAAAAGAATACCACACTGGATTGACTAGGATAAGTATATCTATTGATTTGTGAGATCATGGGGAATATGCTGGAAATTATAAGCACATAGGGACACAGAATCTCTCCAACAAAAGCAAAGGAGTAGGTAAAGGGACTTCAAACAGATGGCTAAGAGCTAAGAAATTCACTGTGTGCTTTTTCGAAACTATCCCAGCTCTCTTGAGACGAAAGGTAGGGTTACACAGTGGTCAGGTTTCCAGTCCATTGCAGGGCCACACATATAGACTAACAACCAAACACATTCACTCATATGGGCAGTTGTGGAAAAATGTGTTATTATCACAATTACATCAATGACAACACAAAAAGCCCTACTGGTAAGGTCAGGAGCCTTCTTTGCTCAGAGAAAATGTTGTAAAGCTCATCATTACAAAATCTCATTGAATGTCAAAAACACCCTAGCTGAGAAAATGAGCACTGTACTGACTAATGCATTAACAGGTTCTAAGGGCTGGTGAGAAATAGCTTTCCCCCACTCACAGTGCCCCCACTAAAGGTCTGCGGTGGTGAGCTGAGCCTCGATGATTTGTTAACAATTGAAGCCTGGAAAACCCTGAAAAGACCACAAAATAAGGAAACTACAGAAGAAGAGAATTATGTCGGGGGTTTATGTTCATGTTCTGGGTCTCTGGAAAGCGTCTAGAGACAACATCGGTTGTATTAGACGCTATATAAATAAAATGTAATTGCATTGAATTATGTCAACTGGCACTAAGGTAACAGGGATAGCAAAAAACGAAAGGTATGCATAAATACTGTGTGTTTTTAACAAATAGGCAAGATGTATGTGACAGGGTAGAGGATTGGGCGTGGTCTGTGGGGGAGCAGCACACAGGTGGCGCGGGCCTGCTTCAGTTGATCAATCTCTCCACCCTGCCCGGGTACTTAAAGAGCGGCTGCACACCGGCAGGGCGCTCAGAGGGATGACAGAGCTGCCGAGTGACAGACGACGACGGCTGCATAGTGTTCATACGTGTGTCTGGGTGATAATAAAAAACAACAATTTCTCCACTAAACCCCATGTCCTCTCTCCTGTCGTCCCAGTAGCACGAGTAGGCTACAGTCGCGCCCGGTGGTCCTCGGTGGTCCTGGACGCGCCGGTCCCTGAGGCGCGTCTGTGTGTGTGTGTGTGTGTGATTGTGTACATGTATACCTTTTAGTCATAATGGTATAAGAAGTAGGTTTGTAAAACTGTAACCTGATTAATATACAGTTTAAATGACAAATCCTGATCGGAATAACAACAAGGCTTCTCACAGTTGTCTTGGAGGCCTTTGCCACACCATTGAATCCCTTCCTAAAGTGCTTTGGACCAAAATAATAACCTCTGTTTTATTGGAATTTAGAAGCAAAACATTTAGTTTAGCTAACGGTTCTGTTTCATCCGGCTTCATAGACAAATAGAGCTGCGTATCATCAGCATAACAATGAAAGTGTATGCCGTGATTCTGGATTATACTTCCCAATGGCTGCATGTACAAACTGAACAAGATTGGCCCTAGCACTGAACCCTGCGGAACACCATAACAGACCCTTGACTGTTCTGAAGAAACCTCATGTACATGAACAAACTGGAACCTGTCAGATAGATATGATTTAAACCAACGTAGAGCTGTCGCTTTAATCCCAACAACATGCTCTAACCTGTGCAGTAAAATGCCATGATCTACAGTGTCAAAAGCAGCACTGAGGTCCAGTAGAACCAGTATGGACACTAACCCCTTATCTGAGGTCCAGTAGGACCAGTATGGACACTAATCCCTTATCTGAGGTCCAGTAGAACCAGTATGGACACTAATCCCTTATCTGAGGTCCAGTAGGACCAGTATGGACACTAATCCCTTATCTGAGGTCCAGTAGAACCAGTATGGACACTAATCCCTTATCTGAGGTCCAGTAGGACCAGTATGGACACTAATCCCTTATCTGAGGTCCAGTAGGACCAGTATGGACACTAATCCCTTATCTGAGGTCCAGTAGAACCAGTATGGACACTAATCATAAGGAGGTCCAGTAGAACCAGTATGGACACTAATCATAAGGAGGTCCAGTAGAACCAGTATGGACACTAATCCCTTATCTGAGGTCCAGTAGAACCAGTATGGACACTAATCCCTTATCTGAGGTCCAGTAGAACCAGTATGGACACTAATCCCTTATCTGAGGTCCAGTAGAACCAGTATGGACACTAATCCCTTATCTGAGGTCCAGTAGAACCAGTATGGACACTAATCCCTTATCTGAGGTCATAAGGAGGTCATTCGTGACTCGAACCAGTGCTGTCTCTGTGCTATGATGCATTCTGAACCCTGACTGAAAGACTTCAAACAGATCATTTCTATACAAATAGTCACTTAACTGACTTGAAACTGCCTTTTCCAGAATTTTAGATAAAAATGAAAGGTTGGAAATTGGCCTATTATTAGCTAAGGTGTCTGGGTCAAGAGAAGGTTTTTTAAGAAAAGGTTTAATTACTGCAACTTTGAAAACCTGTGGTCCATATCCTAAGTTTAGGGATAGGTTGATTTGGTCCAGTATTGTCGTGCCAATAAGAGAAAGAACATTTTTGAATAGTGGAGTCGGGATGGGGTCTAACATACATGTGGTTGACTTAGCTCTATTGACGACTGAAGTCAGCTCAGTGATGTCAATGATTTCTTTCTCTTCCATGGGATTAAGATACATTTAACAAGTATTACTCTCAATATCATTTAAATTAATTGCTGTTTCTGACACAGATATCTTTTCTGCTAAGTTTGGTCCAAACGTTTGCAAAATAACTATTGAATTTATTCACTGCATCCTTCATATTAATAATATTCTGGTCACATATCATGATTTAAATATACTTAAAAATTTGTTCTATATATTAATCGACCAATCATATGTCATCAATTCAGCTTTTAGCGCCTTCAAGGCATCATATGTCCGAACCTGTCTGTACTGGGCCACGGGTCTAGGTAGACAGAAATACTCTTGAAGGAAGTTACAGTAGGTAGACTGACACTGATAAGACTGAGAAATACAAGAAAAACTGTAGAAAAAACAGATCGCTGATATCCGATGAAAATATGAAGAGAAGGTCAAACATGGCTCAGACACCTGGAAACTCTTCTAATTATAGAAAATGAGAAAGAGTTAGAGAAGATAGGAGAAAACATTGAAAAGAGGGAGATTAGCTGAAGAGAAGAAAAAGTTAGAAAGTAAAAAGACAGACGCAGTTAAATAGCAAAAAAAATGTTGGAAGATACTATAATAAGAAGTATCACTAGAAAAGGCTGCATTTCCTGTGAAAATGCAGGGTTGAATGCTGTGGTGCTTAATGAAAGTTGAATGAGCTAAACAGATCTCAAAAGAAGCTGAACATATGAAAATCAATGAATTTGCTAAAATCATGTAAACATTTGAAGAAAATGGCAAAAACAGCTGAAATATTTGAAAACTCTTGAGATGATGGAAGAAGAGAGGGAATGAATATGAGAAGAAACTTAAAAGATGAATATATGCTAAAGAGAAGAAGATGGGCTTAAGATAGGAAGACAAGTTGAAGAGAGGAAGATGACATCAAAAAAGTTGGATCAGCTGAAAGTGAAGAACAGCTGACGCCATGGAGATTAGATAAAAAAACAAGTTGATTATCAGATGGAGGGGAGAATAAAAGCTAAAGACAAGAAGATCAGTTGAAAACAAGATAAGGAGAGGAGGAAAAACCTCACGGCACGAGGATCAGTTGAAAAGAAGAAAATCTGAAGAAGCTGAACTGAAGAAGATTGTTATGGAATTATGGAAGAAAAAAAAGAGTAAGAACGATATGAGAAGACATTGAAAAGAGAAGATTATAAAATCAGAAGAGAAGAAGAATAACCTCAAGGTAGGAAGACTGTTTGAAAAGAAGAAAATTATCTGAAAAAAGGAAGATTAGCTGAAAGGATCATTTAAAGAGAGGAGGATTTGTTTGCTTGAGACTGGGAGAGGGGGGAGTCTGCTCTTTGTAGGGGCCCAGGTTGCAGAATGTGCCCCCCCCTGCAGTTTGGGGTCCATACTCAATCAGAGGGCTGTTCCTTATCACTAAAGGGCCGTCAATGCAAATCCTGCAGGTTCCTTTGTTCCAAACCATGCGGTCAGCTTGTGAGGAAATCAAGGCTGGTCTCAGAATAAGGCCTCAGAGCTGAGGTTAAGGCTTCCCATGTTGACATAGAAATGTGGCCCAACAACAGAGATGTTAATCTTTCTAGTCATCGGGTAGAACGAAGAATTTACCTTAACTTTAAATGGTCATTTTTCAAAAACTACAAATGATTTAAAACATCTGAATAATTTTGTAATACGTATTATGAACAGTTTAAAGTTCTAATGGTGTCTCTAGCTCAAAGTATGCTGAAGTAGTTAGGTCTCAAAGTGGTTGAAGTTTTTCAAGGATTTGAAGATTTCACCATTATATGTCAATGGGTTTTGGGTCTTGGAGATCCTTGAATATCTTAAAAAGTTTAATGAATTTAAGGGCAGAAACTCATAACAGTACACTCCCGAACGAGCTGAACATTTTAAATTGAAGCCAAAAAGTGGCGGAAGATAGCAGGAGAGGATCTCAAAGGTTGAATGCTTCACAGTATTCAACCAATAAGAAGTAGGATGTTAATAATAACTAGAAAAGGTTGCATTTCCTGTAAAAATACAGGGTTGAATGCTGTAATGCTGAAAGAAAGCTGAGTGAGAGCTAAACATTGCTGAAAAAAAGCTGAACTAATGAAAATCAATGAAATTGCTAAAAATCAGGCAAAAGTTGGAAGAAAATGGCAAGACATAGCTGAAATATTTGAAAACTCTTGAGATGGTGGCCAGTATGCCTCCCTTTAGAAAAAAAATCAAATTTTCAGTGCTTGCTTCTGTCATCATTTCAAGAGTTTTCTTTCAATTTTCTTCACATTTTTACCTTATTTTTTGCAATTTTTTAACATTTTTTTTTTTCTAAATTTTATTTATGAAATGCAAGTCAGAGGCAAACAACGTATACAAATGAACAGTGAATTACTTTTTTCTTTTTTTTAAAAACATAAATGAACATCTCCCTCCCTCCCTCCCCCCTCCCAAACCCCATAGACCTATCGCACAACTAACATGTTACCTCAGGCATGACAGGGCAATGTAACATGCGAGAAAATAAGAAAAAATAAATACCACAGGTCTAAACATAATATCAAAAAAAACAAAAAAAAAGGTGCTTATCAATCGTCGTGCAAAATGAGAGATGGTGGCTGCTTACTCCTCGGTCAACGTAGCAGAGTGGTTATATTGGGCTATTCTAAGGTGGCTGAATGGGCGACCACTGGTGGGCTGGCGTGAAGGGGCGAGTTCCACTTAAGCCGTGAGGTGAATCCTTAACCAGAAACTTCCCGAGCTGGGAGTTTATCAAAGTAGTTAAGTAGGGGTCTCCAGTGTGTATAGAATCTGTCAGATGCGCCTCTGAGTGAGAACTTGATCTTCTCCAGTTTCAGAAC
This sequence comes from Cololabis saira, assembly GCF_033807715.1. NCBI lineage: Eukaryota > Metazoa > Chordata > Actinopteri > Beloniformes > Belonidae > Cololabis > Cololabis saira. The sequence goes on along the minus strand of NC_084592.1, from coordinate 1,116,654 downwards.
ACATAAGATGTCATTCAGCCAGGTTTTGATGGATGGGGGCTGGGGAGATTTCCACAACAAGAGAATTCTCCTACGAGCAACAAGGGAAGAAAAAGCAATAACATTATTTTGGGTGGGTGTAGTGCTATGATCGTCTGGGGGTTTGGTCTTAAATCTAGGCCTAATATATCCGAGATAGCTTTGAAGAATGATTTCCAGAATTCAAACAATTTGGGGCATGACCAGAACATGTGAGTAAGGTTGCACGGAGCCTGTGAACATCTATTACATTTATTGTCTATTTTGTCTGGGTAAAGCTTTGAGAGTTTTTCTTTACTATAATGGAGTCTATGAAGGGTCTTGAATTGTATGAGGGAGAGTCTAGCGCAACTAGATGATGAGTTAACAGCACTCAGAGCCTCCTCCCAAAAAGCTTCAGAAAGATTTATTTGAAGTTCTGACTCCCAGCTCATTTTAATCTTATTTAAAGTTGATTCGTCAGATGGAGAGAGTAAATTATACAAAACGTGCCTTTGGTAGAGTTTTAGCTTTGAGCACCAGATCTATCCCGCTAGGTGTTGGTATATGTGGGAACGAGGTTGAATGTGTCTTAGCGAAATTGCGCAGCTGTAAGTACCGGAAAAAATCAGAATTTCGTAAATTAAAGACAGACATTAACTGGTTAAAGCTCGCAAACAAACCATCAATGTACAAGTCTCCCAAGCTACACAAACCCTTATTTCCTAAAGCAGTATAATTAGGGTCAATCTTTGCTGGTATAAATAGGTGATTATTGCAAATAGGAGTAGCCAGGGGGAGGGTGAGCCAACCAAAATGACGTCTTGATTGTGCCCAGATCTTCAGTGTGCCGGTCACAACAGGGTTGGAAATTTTTTAACATTTTTAACACTTCAGCTATTGTTTCAGCAAATTTTAGCTCTCATTCAGCTTTCATTAAGCACCCCAGCATTCAAACCAGCATTTTCACAGGAAATACAGCCTTTTCTATTTCTACTTATTATATCTTCCTGTGGAATTTGCAGAAAATCGAGCAGACAATTTCACATACAAAAGCGTGTGTTGTTTATTGTAATACCTCAGACTAACCACACCAAAAAATGGCGCTGTCCCACCACCCATCTGACATCGGGCTCAACGTCATCACACCATTTAAAGGGACCACGATCCCTAAACAGTCAAAGTTACATGAAATAACTACTGACAGTAAATTACATGGAACATATTCATTTGGCATTGCATGAAGAACAACATGCTGGTTTGATAATGAACGGTGTGTAGAACCACAATTAATAACAAAGGTGAATTATGTCCATAACATTCACTACATTCCAACATTTTTTGTCCTTAAATTACTTCAGCATTTCAGCTATTTCAAACATTAAAATGTTCAGCTAATTCAGGTCTCTAAGGTATGACTTTTGCTCCTTCAAATCCTTCTTCTTCCGGCTCTCGGTAAAGGCGGACGCTTTTCTGCTCCCGCTCCCTCCCTATCTGCCCTGCTGCTGCTTTTTGTCTTGTCACTCTTGTAGCCTCTCTTTTCACATCCTCCGAAACTTTCTACAATCATGGAATTGGTTGGCTGGTCTCTCAGTGCACTTGACCAAATTTTTGCGACAAGAAGACAGGGCAAATGGGAGCCCTCTTCCCCCGAAGGGACTTTTGCTGCTGGATACATGATGGACTCCTAGAAGACGTGGGGGATCATGTGTCTGTCCATTTTGTCGGTCGAGGATGTTGAAGATGCCTACATAATAATTGGATTAATAATAACAGGATTTCTGCTTTTTGGAGCTGGCGGTTACCTGGCATATCGACAAATTCGGAATTCGTCGACAGCTATTCTGGCCCTTTCAGAGCTGCCTGTTGTGACTGAAGAGATAAGCTGTGCAACCAGCACTCAGACTCTAACGCTGGGGGAGCAAAATCGCAAGCTGGATGGGATTCTTGAGCAGAATCTCAGGCTAGCTGCAGTTTTTGAACTCAATGGCAGGATGGAAAAGACCTTGCCGAAGTTGGAAGCTCGGCCTGGCGGGAATTGACCACAAATCCGTCTGTTTGGAGTCACCATTGAGATGAACCAGAGAATAAAGGCAGATAGAGAATTATTGGAGTCTGCCTGACCCAAATACAATTGTTGATTCTACAATCTGACCTTGACAGGGCGGCTTGGCAGACGGCTCCAGTCACAATCTCCCTGGATGAATGAAAACAAGACGCTCTGCTCCCACTAGCTGTCCCCTTCCCCTCAGGACACCTTTGGACCTGGATCAGAACTATACTGAGCCGTCTGATAACACCAAGGACAATGGCTGAGGAGCAGCTCTGGGGCAAAGTTCACAGACTTACTGCTCACACACACACACACACACACACATGCTGATATTTACACCTCCCTCATTTTCAACGCCATCTCAGGCTCCCCTCTTATCAGCCCCCCAACACAGTCACCAGGTTGAATCCACGAAGGCCGCGGCACTAACTTGGATTTGCCGGGAAAATTTTGTCCTCTTTGAGAGCTCACTACTTATGCATACTTTCACCTAGACACCATTCAATCTTTAAACAAGTCACAAGACTTTGGACTACCACACATCCGAGCCATGGGTCTGTACAGTCCACGGTCTTGGTGATATGGTCGTTTAAGTTTTATGATTTTTTGACAAAGTCTCTCCCCTAAACGTACGCTCTAGCTGATCAGGTTAACCACTCTAGCGGAAAAATCATCTGAAAAATTCAGGAACAAACCTCTCTTTCGTCCACACCTTTCACTCAAACCCCGTACATTATATACCAAAACAAAGTTATTTTTGTTGACTTTCAGAAAATAAGACTTGTTTGGCACATTGACTGTTAACCCGCCGATAACTTAGAATGGGAGCCGACAACAGATGCCGTTTTCGGTAAAGATAAGGTTTTGTTTTTTTTAACTCACTCTAACTCTGGATTTAAAGGCCTTATCACGTTATAAATTACATCATAGCGTTCAAGAAAGATGTCGGTCACTAATACCGTGAGAAATGTATTGATATCTCTTTCCATTTCTGGACAGTGACCATTTATTTTACGGCTAAAAAAAATCAGGAGGCAGGAGGACAGTCAGGAGGATAGTCAGGGGTGCAGCTGCAGCACATTTATTGGATGACAACTGTCATGCTCATGGGTCCATTACAATGGGAGGAGCCTTTAGACATCCTTGACAAACTTTGTCATCTTTGAGACCTAACTTCTTCAGCATACTTTCAGCTAGATACCCCATTCTATCTTTAAACCATTCACAAGACTTTAAACTATTAAAAAGTCCTCAAGATATTACCAAAGGATTTTTAACATTTTGTAGTTTTTGAAATATTACACTATTATGAAAATTCAGCATTTACAATGATTTTCAGTAGTGGAATGTTCTGGATTTTAGAATGGAGGAATAGAGAGACGCCATATACATACTGGTTACCATGGCAACTCGACCCCTCTCTTCTCTACTTTCCATTCTCTGTTCCATAAATACATTAGCTGGCAGTGTAGTTGCTGTGATTGAGTGCCGATGCTACTGGCCATTAATAGACCTTGTAATATCACATAATTAGAGCGGAAAGGTCAGTGCTGTAAAAGTAAGAGAAATTTGTTCAGAAATGTTCATGTGTATGCCCTGTATAGTTAGAGCTACTGTGTGTGAAGTCATTGAAAAGGCAAGTAACATTTCCAAAAACATCATAAAAGTTGAACAGTTGAAATTCTCAAAAACTGTCATAGCTAGCATAATGAAGCTTTAATATGTTATAGTCCAAAGCCTCCTTAGTCTTTGAACGTTCAGATGATGTCTCTACTATAAAGTATGGCCTTACAACGGGACTCCAAAATGAGCATACGTGTTAGCATCCGGTAAACAAGCATGCGAACACAGTAAGTAAATGTTTATGTGAAGTAAGATTAGCATTTTAGGCTTATCTGCAATATGCTAATTATGTAAACATTTTAACAATTTAGCACAATGTTAGAATCTGCTGCTTCTGTCTGGGGCGGTTCTGGTTGTATTCAGAGTTGTTCTGGTTGTGTTATAGATGGTTGTGTTTGGGATGGTTCTGGGTGTGTTATGGGTGGTTCTGTCTGAGGTGGATTGGGCTGGTTGATTATGGTGGTGTTCAGGGTTCTGGTTCAATTCAATTCAATTTTATTTATATAGCGTCTAATACAACATATGTTTTCTCTAGACGCTTTCCAGAGACCAGAACATGAACATAAACATAAACATAAACCCCCGAGCAATTATTACATAAACAATGGCAGGTAAAAACTCCCCTATAGGGAGAAAAGCCTTAAACCAAACAGTGGCAAGGAAAACTCCCCTTTAGGAGGGAAGAAACCTGGACCAGGACCTGGATCATAAGGGGGTAGAAACCTGGACCAGGACCTGGATCATAAGGGGGAACCCTCCTGCCGGAGGCCAGACTGGGGGGTCGGGGACGTCAGCAGCACACAGCAGGCAGGTGGAAGCCGCACCGGGATGGTCCTGGCTCAGGTTGTTCTAGTTACATTGCATTCCTTCCTATGCTCCCCATAGGAATTAATAGGTTTTGCATTACCATTTTCACCCACTTTTTGGCTTCTAGCAGCACTGCAGTAAGACTTTTGATGGAGAAAACTATTAGACGCATGTTTGATATATGCCTCGCCTGAGTGCACATTATTGTGTGGGCCGCATTAACAGAAGACAAAATATGCGGGAAAAATAATAACTAGAAAATTCCGGTCAAAGTTTGATATATGCTTGCCTGCTTGCCACACATTTGTTGCCTCTTGCTGCTGCTTGTGTTTGTAATTGCCAAAGGGCCATTTGCTTGCGTTGCAATATGTGCTGCCACTGGCATGCACGTAATAATAAAAAATGGAACAAACACAATAGGTTTCCAGCATTGCCGGAGTCCTGAGAACCAGCAATAAATATTATACTTTTGGAAGGACTGTTTATGTCCCTTTTAAATAGTTCCACATTTTTTAAGGAACATGGCTTGAAGACATGAAAAATGTACCAAATCTTCTCTGCCAATGCCAATGCCAAACAGCTTATTTTGCTGTTGCTATTGACTTTTGTTTTGTGTTTGGAGTATTGGATTGCGGTTTGAAGAAACGACACATACTGGCAATCTAAGAAGTTATGGAAGAACTATACATAGCTTAGCATGTCCTCCTCAATCTGGTCACCAGCCTGGTCACACACTGTTTGAAATCTCTGTTCAAATAAAAGATGGAATTTAGCAACTGTTCAATAATCATACAAGTCCATATTCCACATTTTCAATTTTTATTTAGCCGCTATAAACCCAAACAGAAGCTACTATTACAAACCTTTAGTTTTTGCTCTCTCGTGTATCATGTGAATGTTATAAAACGTCTATCTTGTCACTCGATGTATTCTTTTCCTATGTATTTTCCTTGCTTTATAAACTTTTCAGGTTACTAGTCTTTGGTTGTTAAACAAATCCACATGGGACATTGGCACAGGCAGGTGGAAGCAGCAGCGGGAAGTTGAACATGTTGAAGTATGTTCGGATCTTCAAAGCATTCTCTGCAGCACTGGACGATGAGATGTTGAATTATTTTTTTTAGAAGCTCCTTCAATAGGTCAGGTGAGGGGAATTTGCATAAGCCAGTCCTAATTATGAATTGCAGGCTGTTACGTCTTACTTTTTTTTACTAGCCGACTTATTATTATATGAAATATGTGAAATTATCTGACCTCTCAGGGACAATTTAAATGACTCCCAAAGAGTTGTACAAGAAATTCCTAGAGAGGAATTCACTTCAACATAGCATCCACAGGAGTCAGTTCCTTTTATACTCAAGGCTACTGAAAAATGGACGGGCGAGAGGTGACACAACCCATGAAAGCAAGCCGAGTTCACGCTCCTGCCAAGGGCTCCTTCAGGTTGCAATAATATTACTTCTAGCTGGTGATGTGGAGCTAAATCCGGGCCCTCAAACTGCCAATACATCGAACATGGAAGTCATGCCACTGCAACAACGAGCAGTGTCCCACGCCGCTCTGACTAGCTGGATGCTAACCCATAACAACTCACGGCAGCTAACCTGGCTAACACAGCCGGCACACCATCTCCAGGGGACGCAGCTAACGATACAGCAAACGTGGCCAAAGGAAAACAACTGGCTGGCTCTACCTCACCTACCTCCTGTGCTTTCCCGGTCGATGGTTGGCGTCGACGGGGTGTGGGGGTCTTTGTGCTCTGGCGGAGTGGGGCAGCAGCAAATAAAAGTTAATTGAATTCTATTGAATCCTGTTAGGTCAGCTATAAATTGTACCATTTTTTCTTGACAACAAAGCTAAGTCTCCAGCAAGGTCTGGGAGTATAATGTGCAAACTTAAAACTGGCTACAAGGGGAAAGTGGCCTGGGATTACTATGGTATTGTATATGCAAGCTTCCATTAAAGGGAATAAACAGTTATATACTTGGAAGTAATCAATCCGGGATAATGTCGGATATACCTGGTAGACGATTTGTCATTTTCCCAGTTGGGTACATATAGATTAGCTAGAATCCCAAGTGTTTTAATTTGACCCGTGACAATAATGTAACAGCCCTGAGGATTTGCAAGGATATGTGAATGGTTGAAATGAGAGATTTATGGATCAAAACAGCTGTACCTCTTGTCCTGCTGTCAATGAGAAAAAGCAGCTATCAAATATTTTTGTAATCGATTATGCTCTTGAATATTTCATTGATTAATCGAGTAAACGGATAAAATATACTTTTTCTTAATTACAGCCCAATTATAAATATACAATAGAAAACAAGACAGATCACAAAATAAAAACTAAAACAAATTTGTTTCCTTTTATAAGAAAAATTGACATTGATTTACATATTATGAAAACTAGTAAGCTGTTTGTTAAATTTTCCCAATAAAACTAAATAAAATTACTTCACAATTAACATTTCCTGAGACATAAAATTATATGAAAATAACACAAATTGTTTCCCACTTTTTTTTTCAAAAATAAAATCAAAACTATTCTTAAAAACTGGCTTTAAATGCAACTTTTAAACAGAAATAATTGGCTGTGGACTGGGACTTGGAACAAGAGTCTTACACAATCTACACACACCACGATGTTGTACTTTATTTTTAATTCAAAATGATCACACACTTGGGGGCTGGACCCTCCACTACTCTGGAGTTGCCCAGGGCAAGATTGGGCTGGTGTGGGCTTGGTTATAGCCCCTCAGCTCAGTCGCCATGTGTTGGAGTTCACCCCGGTGAACGAGAGGGTCGCTTCCCTGCGCCTTCGGGTCGGGAAAAGGTCTCTCACTATTGTTTGTGCCTACGGGCCGAACAGCAGTGCGGAGTACCCGGCCTTCTTGGAGTCCCTGGGAGGAGTACTGGATAGTGCTCCAACTGGAGACTCCATTGTTCTACTTGGGGACTTCAACACTCACGTTGGCAATGACAGTGATACCTGGAGAGGCGTGATTGGGAGGAACGGCCTCCCCGATCTGAACCCGAATGGTGCTTTGTTGTTGGACTTTTGTGCTAGTCACAGATTTTCCATAACTAACACCATGTTCAAACATAAGGGTGTCCATCAGTGCACGTGGCACCAGGACACCCTAGGCCGGAGGTCAATGATCGACTTTGTTGTCGTCTCATCTGACCTTCGGCCATATGTCTTGGACACAGTAAAGGATGCCGTCAGACTGAAGAAGGAGTCCTACCGGGCTATGTTGGCCTGTGGGAGTCCTGACGCAGTAGCTAGGTACCGGCAGGCCAAGCAAGCCGCAGCTTGGCGAAGCTCTCGATTTACCGGTCAATCTACGCACTCACCCTCACCTATGGTCATGAACTTTGGGTAGTGACCGAAGGGCTCCCTTAGAGATAGGGTGAAGAGTTCGGTCACCCGGGAGGAGCTCGGAGTCGAGCCACTGCTCCTTCACATTGAGAGGAGTCAGCTGAGGTGGCTTGGACATCTGTATGGGATCCTCCTGGACGCCTCCCTAGGGAGGAGTTCCAGGCATGTCCCTCCGGGAGGAGACCCCGGGGAAGACCCAGGACACGCTGGAGAGACTACCGTATTTTCGCGACCATATGGCGCACATAAATTTCTTTTTTCTTTTTAAAAATGTGCTGCGCGCCCAATGAAACGGTGCGCCGTATCTATTACCTGTATTACGGTAATGTAAGGCGGACGGCCACCATGAGAACGGTAAAGGGAGAAGGGGGCACGTGAAGCACCCGTGAGTTGCGGACGTGAATGAGACCATCCTCAAACTGAAAGCAGTAGCGCTGGCGGAAGAAATTAAAATTGAACATTTTCATGGAGGTCTGTCTTGGTGCTTTCGCTTCATGAAACGGTGCCAGCGCAGCAGCAGCGCACGGCAGATTACATGGAAAAGATGGAGAGACGGGGTTCGCGCCGGGGAAAGACGAGATCCGCGCCGGGGAAAGACGGGATCCGCGCCGGGGAAAGACAGGGTTTGCGCCGGGGAGAGACAGGGTTTGTGCCGGGGAGAGACAGGGTCCGCGCTGGGGAGAGACAGGGTCCGCGCTGGGGAAAGACAGGGTTTGCGCCGGGGAAAGACAGGGTTTGCGCCGGGGAAAGACAAGGTCAGCGCCGGGGAAAGACAGGGTTTGCGCCAGGGAAAGATGGGATCTGCGCCGGGGAAAGACAGGGTTTGCGCCGGGGAAAGACAGGATCTGCGCCGGGGAAAGACAGGATCTGCGCCGGGGAAAGACAGGGTCCGCGCCGGGGAAAGAGGGGATCTGCGCCGGGGAGAGACAGGATCTGCACCGAGAAAAGACAGAATCTGCGCCGGGGAAAGACAGGGTCCGCGCCGGGGAAAGAGGGGATCTGCGCCGGGGAAAGACAGGGTTTGCGCCGGGGAAAGACAGGATCTGCGCCGGGGAAAGACAGGGTTTTGCGCCGGGGAAAGACAGGATCTGCGCCGGGGAAAGACAGGGTCCGCGCCGGGGAAAGACAGGATCTGCGCCGGGGAAAGACAGGGTTGGCGCCGGGGAAAGAGGGGATCTGTGCCGGGGAGAGACAGGATCTGCACCGGGGAAAGACAGAATCTGCCTTTTTTTCTGTGACTGCGCCTTTTGGGTCGGTGCGCCGTATGTGTGTTTTAAATCTAAAAATGACACACAAAAATGAGGGTGCGCCTTTTCACACGGTGCGCCGAATGGTCGTGAAAATACGGTATGTCTCTTGGCTGGCCTGGGAACGCCTCGGACTCCCCTCGGAAGAGCTGGAGGAAGAGCTGAAGGAAATGTCTAGGGTTAAGGAAGTCTGGGCATCCCTGTTGAGACTGCTGCCCCCGCAACCCGGGAATGGATAAGCTGAAGAAGATGGATGGATGGATGGATGGATGGATGGATGGATGGATGATCACACACCTTTGACATCTTCTGTCTCTTACTCTTATTACGTTCACTGTGCTCATCGGTTGCTCATTGTCACTGTCACTATTTTCGGTACCAGGCTGGCATATGTACAGCACAACTGTTCACAACTGTTCCGAAAAGCCTGTCGCTGTCTTCTTCCGCTTTATATGAGACGCTGTAAGCACGTTGTGTCACACTAAAAATAATCCTTGTAAAACATGAGCTTTAAATTTATATTTTAATTAAACAAGCCTTGAGGATGAGGAAATTCCTTGATAATTTTTTGTAATCAAGTTACTCAAGGTACTCAAGGAATCATTGCAGCCCTAGAGAGAATGAGTTACCCGGCGTCTCCATAATTTGTGTGATCTTTTCAGACATTTTCAGATGTGTTTGTTGCAAATATGTAACTTTTTCTCCTAGGCCACCAAAGTGAGAGAGAACCCTATTCATCTTAGCCCACCACCAGCCCACAAACGTTCTTGAGAAAAAGCATCTAATAACAGTATAAACTCATTTTAACCACTCAGGTTGACCCTTAAGTCAAATTGTATTTATGTTCTTGTGGGGTTTTCTACTGTGTTCAGTGTTACTGATTGATAACATAAAAAATGTGCTATGATAGCAAACGCCTTAGCAGAAGGCAATAAAAAAAAGAGTGATCAAGTAAAACTACAAATTGCTGCATTTCCTTATTTCCCAAATGCTTGGTTGAATGCTGTGAAATGAACCTTCGCCGAACACCTGCTGCATGCTTTCTCAACGATTACGGGGGGGGTGTGCAGGTCAGGATGCAGCTCCTGAACTGCCAACATGGTCTGCAAACATGCATAGAAGAGAAAAGGAGGGGGCAGACCAGCACAACAAACTACAAGAACAATGGAGAACAATGATGGTTATGAGATACTTATAAATAATAACTGAGAAAGGAAAGAGAAGGAAGGTGATGGGCATCACTTAGTGGATCATGTTGGCGTCCCTCTGCAGCGCAGGCCTATAGCAGCATATCTACAAAGAAGCTATGTTAGAGAAACTGTTTTACTTTTGTCCTATAGCTGCATCTATGACTACTGGCCCTAACACATTAAAGTTTACACTAACTATAGGCTTTACTAAACAGAAATGTTTTAAGTTTGGTTTTAAAGGTGGAGGTGGTGTCAGCCTCCTTAACCCAGATTGGAAGTTGGTTCCATAGTAATGGTGCCTGATAGCAGAACACCCGCCCTCCAAATCTACATTTGGATACTCTAGGAACTACGAGTAAACCTGCACTCAGAGAGCGGAGAGCTCTGCCCGGAACATAAGGCACTATCAGGTCTTGTAAATAATGCGGAGCTAAGCCGTTTTGGGCTTTACATGCAAGTAATACAATTTTTAATTGGATTCTGAATTTTATGGGTAGCCAATGGAGCTGTCCAGAATAGTCCAGACTACAGCCGCTCTGACCAAACTTAAACCCATCTGGAACAATAAGAACATTGCTATTAGCTCTAAGATCAGACTGCTACGTTCCTTGGTCATGTCAATTTTTCTCTATGCCTGTGTCATGGACACTAAGGGCCCGATTTACTAAGATCCTAAATAAAGAGTACTAAATTGCGTGTGCACTGAAAAAGTTTGCACGTGCTGTTGTTGTGTGTTTTGCTGGTGATCAACTAAGATTGCGTGCGCAATTGATAACAGGTGCAAACCGCAGTATTTAAATGAGGTGTTGCGTGTCTTACGGTTTGCGAGCGCAAAATGAAATTTGACGAGTTTGAGTTAGAGATATTAGTGGAAGAGGCAAATTGTTGTGCCGTATTCAGCACCCCTGCCGTGAAAAGCACCCCCTTGTATATTCAATGATAAGTAGACCAAGAAAAAAAAACACACTGACACTTCAATATATTTATATATACACACACACACAAACACATACTTAGGAGTTTATATTATATATATTTACAAATATTATGGAAGACAACACAGTAAGCAGGCTATTAATTAATGACATCAATAACCATTTACCCGATTTTTGTTATCTGTGACTGTGATTGTGGGAAAGTATGACTATTGTGGAATCCATGAGCGCATTTAAACATGAATCATTAACACAAAACTGGACGCTAAACAGAACGTGACACGCAATGAGAATATCATTTTTGTCAGACGAGGGGGTGCTTTTCACGGCAGGGGTGCTGAATACGGCACAACACCGGGGTATGACAACTGCAGAACAAGTATAGGCGCACAATAAGAAACACTTTTTTCTCCATGAAAACACGTGATTTATTTATTATCACAAATAAAAAAAATGAAGGTGCCTCTTGTGGCAACCTTTTGCTGAATAATACTCGATTTAACATTCAAATAAAATATTTCTCCTTTTGCATATGGAGAATCCTCACCACAAGTTGAGCCATCCCCACCCCAGTCCTCAAATCAGGCACCAACAAGCATCCCTACGTAATGCTGGGCAGATTAGCACCTTCCTTCCGAACGTATTAAATACAGACGCAATCACAATCCCCGCAAAACTTTCAGGCTTGGTAAATCTCATTGCATGTGGTAAAAGGAGATATTTGCATTTTCCCCTCCCAGTATTTAGCGATTTCTGTCGGGTACGCCCCATATTGATTATTCATCAGGGCAAAAGTACTAAAGGAATAGCGTGTGCTATTTTGCTCATTTGAGAGGCGCAGTCCTCTTTGCACGCTGTTAGTAGATCAGCTTGCACATTGGTTTGCGGGTGATGTCAAGTTTGCACACGTTTTTACGCACGCAAACCTTTAGTAAATCAGGCCCTAAATGCTGATACGGAAAGAAGAATCAGAGCCATGGAAATGAGGTGCTATAGAAGACTACTTGGTATCTCATATAAAGATCATATCACAAATGAGGAAGTGAGAGGAAGAATCGAAAATGCCATTGGACCACATGTTGACCTTCTGACCGTCGTTCGACAACGGAAACTGAGATGGTATGGGCACCCGATCTGAACCCGAGCGGTGTTTTGTTGTTGGACTTCTGCGCTAGTCACAGTTTGTCCATAACGAACACCATGTTCAGGCATAAGGGTGTCCATCAGTGCACTTGGCACCAGGACACTCTAGGCCGGAGGTCAATGATCAAATTTGTTGTCGTTTCATCTGACCTTCGGCCGCATGTCTTGGACACTCGGGTGAAGAGAGGGGCTGAGCTGTCAACTGATCACCACCTGGTGGTGAGTTGGATGCGCTGGCGGAGGAGGAGGTTGGACAGACTGGGCAGACCCAAACGGATTGTGAGGGTCTGTTGGGAACGTCTGGCCGAGCCCTCTGTCAGGGACATCTTCAACACCCTCAGCGGGGGACATTGAGTCCGAGTGGACCATGTTCTCTGCGTCCATTGTCAATGCGGCGGCTCGAAGTTGTGGTCGCAAGGTCTCCGGTGCCTGTCGTGGCGGCAATCCTAGAACCCGGTGGTGGACACCGGAAGTACAGGATGCCGTCAGACTGAAGAAGGAGTCCTACCGGGCTATGTTGGCCGGTGGGATTCCTGACGCAGTAGATAGGTACCGGCAGGCCAAGCGAGCCGCGGCTCGGGCAGTCCTGGAGGCAAAAACCCGGGTCTGGGAGGAGTTCGGGGAGGCCATGGAGGAAGACTTTCGGTCGGCCTCGAGGAAATTCTGGAGGACCGTTCGGCGCCTCAGAAGGGGGAAGCAGTACTCTGCCGGCACCGTTTATGGTGTGGGTGGAGAGCTGTTGACTTCGACTGGGGACATCGTCGGACGGTGGAAGGAATACTTCGAGGATCTCCTCAACCCGACTGACATGCCTTCCAATGAGGAAGCAGAGAGTGTGGACTCTGGGGCGTGCTCATCCATCACCCAAGCCGAGGTCACTGAGGTAGTTCGTAAACTCCTCAGTGGCAGGGCACCGGGGGTGGATGAGATTCGCCCTGAGTACCTCAAGTCTTTAGATGTCGTAGGGCTGTCTTGGCTGACACGCCTCTGCGACATCGCATGGAGGAAGGGGACAGTACCGCTGGAGTGGCAAACTGGGGTGGTGGTCCCTCTGTTTAAAAAGGGGGACCAGAGAGTGTGTTCCAACTACAGGGGGAATCACACTTCTCAGCCTCCCCGGGAAAGTCTACTCCAGGGTACTGGAGAGGAGATTACGGCCGATTGTTCCTCCTGAATCCGAGGTTCAACTATGCGGTTTTCGTCCCGGTCGCGGAACACTGGACCAGCTCTATACCCTCCGCAGGGTGCTCGAGGGTTCATGGGAATTTGCCCAACCAGTCTACATGTGCTTTGTGGATCTGGAGAAGGCATTTGACCGTGTCCCTCGTGCCATGCTGTGGGGGGTGCTCAGTGAGTATGGAGTCCGGGGCCCTCTATTAAGGGCTGTCCGGTCTCTGTATGATCGGAGTAGGAGTCTGGTTCGCATTGCCGGCAGTAAGTCAGACTTGTTCCCGGTGCATGTTGGACTCCGGCAGGGCTGCCCTTTGTCACCGGTCCTGTTCATAATTTTTATGGACAGGATTTCTAGGCGCAGCCAGGGGCCAGAGGGGATCCGGTTTGGGAATCCTCAGGATTTCATCTCTGCTTTTTGCAGATGATGTTGTCCTGTTGGCTTCATCGGACCGGGACCTTCAGCATGCGCTGGGGCGGTTTGCAGCCGAGTGCGACGCGGCAGGGATGAGAATCAGCACCTCCAAGGCCGAGGCCATTGTTCTCCACCGGGAAAGGGTTGCGTGCCTTCTCCGGGTGGGTGGAGAAGTCCTGCCTCAGGTGGAGGAGTTCAAGTATATTGGGGTCTTGTTCACGAGTGAGGGAACGATGGAGCGGGAGATAGACGGATTGGTCCAGCGTCCGCAGTTATGCGGTCGATGTACCGGACCGTCGTGGTGAAGAAGGAGCTGAGTCGAAAGGCGAAGCTCTCGATTTACCGGTCAATCTACGCACCTACCCTCACCTATGGTCATGAACTTTGGGTAGTGACCAAAAGGACAAGATCGCGGATACAAGAAGCCGAGATGAGTTTCCTCTGCAGGGTGGCTGGACGCTCCCTTAGAGATAGGGTGAGGAGTTCGGTTACCCGGGAGGAGCTCGGAGTCGAGCCGCTGCTCCTTCACATTGAGAGGAGTCAGCTGAGGTGGCTTGGGCATCTGTACCGGATGCCTCCTGGACGCCTTCTTAGGGAGGTGTTCCAGGCATGTCCCACCGGGAGGAGACCCCGGGGCAGACCCAGGACACGCTGGAGAGACTATGTCTCTCGGCTGGCCTGGGAGCGCCTCGGACTCCCCCCGGAGGAGCTGGAGGAAGTGTCTGGGGTGAAGGAAGTCCGGGCATCTCTGCTGAGGCTGCTGCCCCTGCGACCCAGGAACGGATAAAGCGGCGGACGATGGATGGATGGAGTAATCTATCCTAGAAGATACAAACGGATTCATTAGTTTTTCCTCATCACTACTGGAGAGATATTACAGATATGGAAAAACGCTGTTTTATAAACCTGATTAATATACGGTTTAAATTACAAATCCTGACTGAAAATAACACCAAGGTTGCACAGTAGCACTAGAGGCCATTGCCATGCCATTTAATCCCTCCCTAAGATGCTTGGGATCAAAACTAATAACCTCTATTGTATTGGAATTTAGAAGCAAAGAATGAGTGGACATGCCTGAAGTTTAGCTAACTGTTCTGTTTCATCTGGGTTCATAGTCAAATAGAGCTGCGTATCATCAGCGATGGAAATGTATCCTGTGATTTTGGAATATACTTCCCTAAACTGAACAAGATTGGCCATAGCACTGAACCCTGTGGAACACCATAGCAGACCCTTGACTGTTCTGAAGAAACATGAACAAACTGGAATCTGTCAGATAGATACGATTTAAACCAACGTAGAGCTGTCCCTTTAATTCCAACAACTTGCTCTAACCTGTGCCTTAAGATGTTGATCTACAGTGTCAAAAGCAGCACTGAGGTCCAGTAGAACCAGTATGGGCACTAATTCTTTTTCTGCAACCATAAGAAGGTCATTCGTGACTCAAACCAGTGCTGTCTCTGTGCTACGATGCATTTGTATTTATTTGTATTTATTTATTTAGCACAATTTAAAAAATAGTGCAAGGAGGGAACGAAGCCCAGAGGGCTTGTACAGAGTTCCACTCCCGTCATCTACTGATCATACATTATGAACCCTGACTGAAAAACTTGAAATAGATCATTTCTACGTATACAAATAGTCACATAACTGACTTGCAACTACCCTTTCCAGAATTTTAGATACAAATGGAAGGTTGGAAATTGGTCTATAATTAGCTAACATTTCTGGGTCAAGACAAAGTTTTTTTAAGTTAAGGTTTAATTACTGCAACTTTAAAAACCTGTGGCACATATCCTAAGTGCTCCTTCCTTCTCTGTTACTCTATGGTACCACCCCTGGTCAGAGGCTGGCATGCATAGAATAACAGTTATTTTGAGACTGATTGTGCTGTTTAGTTATTAATTCTGATATTCAGGCGGTGCCCCGTTTTGATTAATTAATTTTGATCATTTATTTATGTTATTAATATCTCCTTTAATAATCAAACAAACACAGTCTTTGTTGCACAACAAAGTCATCTTGAGCATGTCTACATGCATTGTTGCTTCTATGAGATAGCTGTTAACAAACGATGGACAAGTGTACCCGGAAGTGGCCAGTGAGTGTCTATTTCAACTAGTTTACAATAATGTCTGTACAAGCCCCCAATAGAGCGTTATAAGTTCACCATCCCACTAAATTAACAAAAGCCTTGAGAGTTTTTCATTCCTCCACATATTGTTTCAGGGCAACTCTCTGTTGGACACATCATCTCTTTGCACATTTCACCTAAACTGCTGCACTGAAGGACATTTCCAGCTGATAAGCATTTAAGAGAGTTTTAAAGACACAAATCACAATCCAAATGTGAACAATAGTGCTGTAGCACCACCACTGAGGTACAAAATGCAGGATGGGAAGATGGTACTTAAATGAGCAATGTCTAAGATTGTAGGTTACAATATCCCCAAAACAGCAAGAGAATAAGAAGATATAAGTTCAGTCATGTCACAAAAATGATAACTGTATATTTGGTGCTTAATAACTAACTTTGCATCCTTCAATCTTGTAATACCGATTTCTGCCATGTGTAGCGGTAGGGAGCAACACAGCGGCCTCATGACAAATAAATAACACTTTTTTGTATGGAGCTAGAACAGTCTCATAATTCACAAATGCACAGGACAAGTTTTACAAATGCACAGACCGATTTTCAAATGCACACACCGTTTCACACATGCACAGAACAATTCACATGTGCGTAAGACAAGATATACAAATGTTTTTTTGATGCACACACAAATATAACCTGATTTACAAAAGTTTTTTTTGTCTGTGAGCTGTGCTGGATTTGTGTGTGACTTTTGAGACTCCCCTGACGTGACTCGATCCACAAATACGTTTTTTTTAACACGGAAGGATCTACAACCAATCAGATGTCTTCCTTTGTTTCAGCCAATCATAAGAGCGCACCCCACGTGGGGGACGCAGAGCAGTGGATAAAACACGACTTACTCTAAACCAATCAGATTAAAGGGGCGGATACACCTGCTGTTTGAACTGCGTTAGCGCCGTTCACTTAGAAAAGTGATTAATATTTCGAGTTGGTGGAGTAAAGATAAATAAACAGCAACAGGAGATAAAAGATAAATTAACAGGATGGAGAGGAGATCACTGTTCTGCTTTTCTTGTGATCCCGGTAAATAAAACAGCGCGATCTGAGATGGTTTGTCGGGCCGTTCAATCAGAGCCGTCGGGAGAGCTCTTAGTCCTGCCGATGCAGCAACTGATGATGAGAAACAGCGGAATTTCAGTTAGGCTAAAAATGCAGGAGAAATCTATTCTTTGTACCCAAATATGCCTCTCAAAGCTCTCTTTAGTAAAAAAGCTCTCTTTCACTAAATTGGAGATATGTGCCTCAAAAAGACAGAAAAGCTGAAACATTTGTGTTTTTTAGATAGATAGAAAAATACATCAGTGTGTCAAAGTGTCAAAATGATTGTGATAGGATTAACTCTTAAAATGTTTCAGACAATGCAGTCAGGGAAAATCCTGTCTGTGTAGGATTTTGTCTGTCCATTAGTCTGCATAGTAACGTCATACCTGCAGCTTTTTAGTGTGTGTATCTGATAATGTGGTGACAAGACAAGTAGATTGATCTTACTATGACTGACCACCAGGTGGACCTAATTGCACAGTCAGCATCATGTTGCATTCTGTTTCCTATTGGAAATAATTCCCAATGTCATCCCAAAGGTGGTAAAGTTCAGTAGGTTAAGCATGTGTTTGTGGTACATGTGCTCACTCGCTCAAATCTGTCCATTCACACTACCAGTTGAGGCTTTAAAGCACTCACCCATGAGCATGAGCACTTCATACTAAAATTGGAACAATATTGTGGTTGCACTGCATATGTATTTGATGCATTTTTTCCCCCTGCAAAACCTTTTATACATTATCTCTGTCTGTTTTCTGTCAGCTGGCCTTCAGCAGGAGGGTCCCCTCTTATGATCCAGGTCCTGCTCAAGGTTTCTTCCCTCCTAAAGGGGAGTTTTTCTTTGCCACCGTTTGGCTTAAGGTTTTCTCCTCAAGTTTTTACCTGCCATTGTTTATGTTATGTTTATGTTCATGTAATAATTTATCGGGGACAACTTCTGTTGTAATAGACGCTATATAAATAAAATTGAATTGAATTTAAATTCTTCAGGCACAGTGATGGAGGAGGCAGGCCTTTGGCTGGTAGCTCGTCATGCTCAAGTAGGAGACGTGGCCTTCACAGCTCACAGGCTAAGAAATAAGGTCTGTGTTGGATTTGTTGAATTAGAGTGTGTGAGAGCATGAAAGGGGGGAACCGCTCTTTATAACCGGACCTGGGCTGCTGTGCATCAACAGGGACCCCTGTTTTGTTTTGTGGCCTACAGTATGCCCAAAGAAAGGACAATACCATATCACCTAGGTATCATAAATGGAACAAAGCCTGCTGGGTTTTTAGTCATTGTAAGGTTTATTTTTTTTCAAACCATGTGGTTAGGCCTTAGAGTTGATGTTTGGCCTTCCTTTATCCAACACATAGCTGTGGCCGCACAACTGCCAAACCAAGCATCAGGAAAAGGGGTTTAAGTGATTTTTAATGTGGGTTTGATGTGCTGGTTGGAGTATTTCAGAAAGTGTTGATCAACTGGGATTTCCATGTATAAACATTTCTAGGGTTTACAGAGAATGGTCCATATACAAAAGTTTCCAGTGACCAGCAGTTGTCTGAATGAAAATGCCTTATGTTTGAGGCCACAAGTGAATGCGCAGAGTGGCCCACCAAAATTGGACAATAGAAAAGTGAAAAAATGTTGCATCGCCTGCAACATTCAGATGGTAGGGTCAGAACTTGGCATAAACACCATGAAAGCTTGTATCAACAGTTCTAGCTGGCGGTGGTGGGGGTGGTGTAATGGTGTGTGGGATATTTCCTTGGCATGCTTTGGGTGTTTTAATACTGAGAATTGTTTTAAATGCCACAGCCTACCTGGAAAGGTTTGCTGACCATGTCTATTTTCTCATGACCCCCATTGTATCTACTGTCGGATGGTTCCTTCCAGCAAGAAATTGGACCTTGTCACGAAGCTCAAACCATCGCAGACTGGTTTCTTGAACACTACATGAGTTCACTGTATTCCAATGGCTTCGACAGTAAACAGATCTTAATCCAATCCATCATGGATGGTTTTTGTTTTTCTAATTTCATAATATGAATCTCTCTTCTCCTAGGTTTACACCAGATATGGAAAATGTTACACTTTTAATGGCAACAAGAATGCAACGAGGAAAACCAAGCAGGGTGGCATGGGAAATGGTCTGGAGATCATGTTAGATATCCAGCAGGATGAGTACTTGCCCATCTGGAGAGAAACAAGTAAGCCTCAGAACCATTTGTGAATTGTAATTATTTGATCTGTTGCATCATGATACCTTTGGTGTAGTTCATATTAAAATTAACTTTCTTCTGGTTTCAGCAGCATACAGTATTAGCATACAGTAAAATAATGTTAAATTGAATTCATTGAAAAATAGCAAATGCTAACTCTGATCTGTGCTTACTCTGTGGCTGCCAAATAATATTAATCTCTGCCATTTTATTTCAGACATGATATATGGCTAGCAGTTAGCACCAAATTCAGTCCAAACTGTCACATGGCACAAACATCTAAACTTCATGTATATATTTTGCGACTCCGGACTCCGGAGTGATGATATGTTTAGGTGGTGTTCAGAAAACGACGTGGCCTTTATTGACAATTGGAAGATGTTTTGGGGAAAGCCCGGTCTTATTAGAAGAGACGGCTTTCGTCATACCCAGGATGGCGCAGCTCTTATTTCTAGAAATCTGGCCAATATTATTAAACCCTCCTCCTGACAATCCAGGGTCCAGGCCAGGATGCAGAGCTGCAGTCTTACACGCTTCTCTGCTGCTTCTCAAGGACCAACGCCTGCCAATAAAACTGGGATTGCCTGCCAATAAAACTAGGATTGCATTATGTTATTGGCGACTCTAAAACTGTAGGATTGCATTATGTAATTGGCGACTCTAACCAGGTGCCTAGCAAAATAGAATTGGTTGCAGTTCCCCGTCCTCCAAAGGTTTTCCAGGTGCGGCGTGATAAAGGCGTTAATCAAAATAACCTTGTAAAGATTTAAATCAATGCACATTTGGTACCAATTAGAGACCGAAAAATTAGATGCGGACTACTAAATATACGATCATTAAGCTCCAAGTCTCTGTTAGTAAATGATCTAATTACAGAGACCAGGAGTGATATTTTCTGTTTAACAGAAACATGGCTACAGGAGGAAGAGTATGTTAGTTTGAATGAATTGACTCCGCCCGGCTACTTAAATCATCATATTCCTCGAAGCACGGGCTGAGGAGTCGCAGCAATTTATAACTGCAGTCTTCAAATAAAATTTGAACCTAAATGCGATTATAATACATTCGAAAGTCTCCCGCTTAGTCTGAAACTCCCGAGCTGGAAGTCAGAGAAGGCAGTTTTGTT
The DNA here is from genome assembly GCF_033807715.1 of Cololabis saira. Taxonomy (NCBI): domain Eukaryota; kingdom Metazoa; phylum Chordata; class Actinopteri; order Beloniformes; family Belonidae; genus Cololabis; species Cololabis saira. Next base: position 1,096,162 of record NC_084592.1, on the reverse strand, counting down.
CGGGGTAGTGTATCGGCCCCCTGCTGGTGCTTATCTAGAGTTTCTGTCAGAATCTTCAGATTTCCTATCTGGTTGACAAACCCACGCACTGTTTTAATCATACCCTCGATCTCGTTCTCACCTACGGTGTTGAACTTGATAATCTGTTGGTGTCACCTGTAAACTCTCTCTTATCCGACCATTATATAATAACGTTTGAATTCAATATCGTCGATGTTGAAGCACAAAATAGGAAGTATTATTTTAGCAGATGTTTGTCCAATGAAGCTATTGCTAAATTTAGGGAGGCCATTGCTCATTTTACGATAGTGGAAAATAGTGAAGTAGTCGAGGCCAGTGACCTGGGTTCTACCTCTGATGTTGATTTCCTTGCTAGTAACACTGCTGATTTGTTGCATTCAGCTTTAGATGAAGTTGCTCCTTTGAAAAGGAGGGTTTCCAACCATAGGAGCTTAACTCCCTGGTATAATTCAGATATTCGCACGTTGAAACAAAACGTGCGTAAAATGGAAAGGAAGTGGTACTCTTGTAATAATACAAAGTACATTAATATAAAGATATAAAGAATATAAATATAAAGATAATCTAATAGTGTATAAAAAAGCCATTCGCAAAGCCAGAACAGCTTATTTTTATCATTGATAGAGGATAACAAAAGTAACCCACGTTTTCTGTTCAGTACTGTAGCCAGGCTGACAACGAGTCACAACTCTGTAGAGCATGTCTGCATTTCTGCTGCTCTCAGTTGTGAAGACTTTATGAGCTTTTTTAACAGTAAAATCATGAGAATTAGAGAAGAAATCAACCACCCGGTAGTGGTGGTGGGCATTTCTTCAGCTTTAGCGACTTCCCTAGGCTCTGACTTGACTCTAGACTGTTTTGATCCTATAGACCTCCCTGAGCTGACTTCACTCGTCAATAGAGCTGACTCGACTATTCAAAAATGTTCTTTCTCTTATTGAAACGACAATACTAGACCAGATCAACTTATCCCTAAACTTAGGATATGTACCACAGGCTTTCAAAGTTGCAGTAATTAAACCTTTACTTAAAAAACCTTCTCTTGACCCAGACACCTTAGCTAATTATAGACCAATTTCCAACCTTCCATTTGTGTCTAAAATTCTGGAAAAGGTAGTTGCAAGTCAGTTATGTGACTATTTGTATAGAAATGATCTGTTTGAAGTTTTTCAGTCAGGGTTCAGAATGCATCATAGCACAGAGACAGCACTGGTTCGAGTCACGAATGACCTTCTTATGGCCTCAGATAAGGGATTAGTGTCCATACTGGTTCTACTGGACCTCAGATAAGGGATTAGTGTCCATACTGGTTCTACTGGACCTCAGATAAGGGATTAGTGTCCATACTGGTTCTATTGGACCTCAGATAAGGGATTAGTGTCCATACTGGTTCTACTGGACCTCAGATAAGGGATTAGTGTCCATACTGGTTCTACTGGACCTCAGATAAGGGATTAGTGTCCATACTGGTTCTACTGGACCTCAGATAAGGGATTAGTGTCCATACTGGTTCTACTGGACCTCAGATAAGGGATAAGTGTCCATACGGGTTCTACTGGACCTCAGATAAGGGATTAGTTTCCATACTGGTTCTACTGGACCTCAGATAAGGATTAGTGTCCATACTGGTTCTACTGGACCTCAGTGCTGCTTTTGATACTGTAGATCAGCATTTTACTGCACAGGTTAGAGCATGTTGTTGGGATTAAAGCGACAGCTCTACGTTGGTTTAAATCATACCTATCTGACAGGTTCCAGTTTGTTCATGTACATGAGGTTTCTTCAGAACAGTCAAGGGTCTGTTATGGTGTTCCGCAGGGTTCAGTGCTAGGGCCAATCTTAAGTTTATATATGCAGCCATTGGGAAGTAAAATCCAGAATCACGGCATACATTTTCATTGCTATGCTGATGATACGCTGCTCTATTTCTATAAACAGAACCGTTAGTTAAACTTCAGGCATGTCTTAGCGACATCAAGGACTGGATGTCCAGAAATTTCCTGCTTCTAAATTCAGATAAAACGGAGGTTATCATTCTTGGTCCAGAGCATCTTAGGAAGGGATTAGATGGTGTTGCGATGGCTTCCAGTGCAACTGTGAGAAACCTTGGTGTTGTTTTTGATCAGGATTTGTTTTATTATTTAAATCATATATTAATTAGGTAGGTAAAATAGCATTTTTCCACTTCGTAATATTACAAAGATTAGGAAAATCTTCTCCAAGAGTGTTGCAGGAAAAGCTAGTTCATGCGTTTGTATCTTCTAGACTAGATTACTGTAATGTGTTGTTAGCAGGATGTCCAAGTAATTTGCTGAATAGGCTCCAGCTGATCCAAAATGCAGCAACGCGAGTACTGACAGGAATCAGCAGGAGAGAACACGTCTCTCCAGTGTTAGCGTCGCTCCATTGGCTACCCATAAAACGTAGAATCCAATTCAAAATGTTATTCCTTGCGTATAAAGCCCAAAACGGCTTAGCTCCGCAATATTTGCAATACCTGATAGTACCTTTTGTTCCTGGCAGAGCTCTCAATTCGCTGAGTGCAGGTTTACTCATAGCGTTCTGCTATCAGGCACCGTTACTATGGAACCAACTTTCAATCTGGGTTAAGGAGGCTGACACCACCTCCACCGTTAAAACTAAACTTAAAAGAAATCTGTTTAGTAAAGCCTATAGTTAGTGTTTAGTAAACCTCTAGTTAGTGTTCAGTAAACCTCTAGGTAGTGTAAATTCTAGTGTGTTAGAATCAGTCGTCATAGCTGCAGCTATAGAACAAGACTATAACAGTTAGTCTTAAACAAAGCTTTGCGGTAGATATGCTGCTACAGGCTTATGCTGCAGGGGGGCACCAACATGATCCACTGAGCGGTGCCCATCACCTTTCTTCTCCTCTCTTCCATTTTTTATTAAGTATCTCATAGCCATCATTGTTACCTGCCATTGTTTGTATGTTATGTTTATGTAATAATTGCTAGGGGTTTATGTTCTGGGTCTCTGGAAAGCGCCTAGAGACAACTTATGTTGTAATAGACGCTATATAAATGAATTGAATTGAATTGAATTTCGCACCATCTCCTGCTTGTACTCTTTTTTCACTCTTATGAGAAGATGAGACAACCCTTGAGGCTGGTATCCGAGTTCAAATTCACAGTCAGGACGAGCCTCCTTACATCCACCAGCTGGGCTTTGGTGTCTCCCCAGGGTTCCAGACCTTTGTTTCATGTCAGGAGCAAAGGGTAGGTATCAAATAAAGCAGTGGTCTTCAACCCTGGTCCTCAAGATCTAATGTCCTGCATGTTTTAGATGCTACCCTGCTTCAGCACACCGTGATATAAGGAGCTGTGTCAACAACAGAACTGTCCAGACCTCGATAACAAGCTAATGAGGGCTGTTAATTAGAATCAGGTGTGCTGAGGCCGGGAAACATCCAAAACATGCAGGACAGTAGATTTTGAGGACCAGGGTTGGTGACCACCTAATTACAGCATGCTGCCCCATCCCCCTTTAGGGATCACCACAACTTTATGGTCCTCTCCACATCTGTTTTTCCAAGTGGTACAGTCTTTTCATAAATCTTTTTGTACTCAGTTAACCTACCTGCCCCAACCCTGGGGGAACTGCCGCTCCACCAGCAAAGAGACGTTCCCAGGATATGACGCATACAGTATCAGTGCCTGTCGCTTGCTTTGTGAGACCAATGAGGTCCTGCGGCAATGCAGGTGCAGAATGGTCCACATGCCAGGTACGATACCTCTCTTTGTCTTTTTATGGAGTATTGGTTTCTTGGGGAAAGAATTTGTGTTCATGAATTAAAAACGCATAAAATTGTCTATTATTTAATGTACCGTATTTTGGAGACCATAAGGCACATCGCATTATAAGGCGCAATATCAATGAATGGGTCTATTTTCCTACATAAAGCGCACCAGGTTATAAGGTCCATGATAAATATGTAAAGCGAAACAAAAAAGTCAGGTAAGTCGAACTTTATTCAACTCATTCACAATATTGATTTGAATATTGATTTGAATATTACATTGTAATATTACACATATAACACAATTATCACATTTTGAATAATTTGTCCCACAAATAAAAAGTGGAGGAGGTGAGCCTACTACGTACTGTTCTCTGATTGGTTTATCATTGCCAGAGATAGCAGACACCTGAAGTTAGTGTGAGGTTGGAGAAACATTGTATTCCAACATTTGATTATAATTGGATTATGATATAGATTTGAAAATTGGGTTTACAATAAAAACCCAACATTGGCTTGACGTCTAATTATAGTGAGGTAACATTGACTAGATGCTGGATGATGGTTGCTTGTCAGCACTACATAATAAGTCATCTAACATAGTCTGATATAGCAACCCATATTCAACAAAGGACTAACTTTAATACAATGTCCCTGTGTCAGCTGGGAACGGTCCGACAATCATTCAAGTGGAGCGGTTTCTCACTTGTCAAAGTCACACTAAAACATTTTGATAGATTTTTGAGCGCTGTGTATCACATACAATTGGTTCGAGGTCAGTAAGCACAACAAGAATTCATACATAAGGTGCCCGGGATTATAAGGCACACTGCCGATCTTGGAGAAAAATTAAGGATTTTAGGTGCGCCTTATAGTGCGAAAAATACGGTAACATCAAATATTGACAAGTGAAGATGTGTGTCAGATAATCACGAAAACAAAATAAATTATTTGTAATTATTGGTCATGAAATAGCATTATTACAGGTTAGAAAGAACAGTGATAAGGTTTTACATATCAGAGACCATGTGCGAATCGGGTCTCAAAATTGTATAAATACATCCTTTAGTGAACAAAAACATATGACAAATTGCACCATGTGATTGGGACCATTCCAAAGCCTTTGGAGGTGATGTACAAAGGAGGATACTTCATAAAATGAAGGACATCAGGGACAACCCTGAGCATCCTCTTCATAACACAGTTATTCAGCAGAATGTCTTCAGTCAGAGATTTCTTCAGATCCACTCAAACAAACTACTAGAGGTCTTTCCTGCCCACAGCAATAACCCTTTATCATGAATCTTGGAAGCTACTTAAATTTTGACTACTACAACAATTTATTTATCTTTGGAGACCAATAAAGTATTTTTGAATTTGATTAAATGTAAATTTTCTCCAACAAAAACTAAACCAAATATCCTGAAGCAGTCTATGTAAACAACTATATACATTCCTGCTGTTTCCATAGGAGCTGAGGGAACGTAGCAGCCAGGTACTGCTAATTAATTGCACTTGATTAGCTGATCATTAACACCTGTGAGCACCTCTAGAAAAGCAGAGGATTTGGCAGTTGTTGATGTGGAATATTCAAATGTGTTCAAATATCAGCAATCATCTTAGACAAGCAGTTATTCCACTTCAATCGTGAAAGCATTCTGAAAGAGAAAAAAAACAGTACTTACTAATAAAACTGACCTGGACAAAAACTGATGTGACTCAATGAAATATTTAGAAACAATCAAACAATCACTGTAACTCTCAATGAGACATCTGATTCGAGTATTTTGGCCCACTCTTCATGAGTAAACTGCTGCAGCTGTCTCAAGTTTGAATAGTGCTTTCTTCAGACTGCATGTTTCAGCTTTTATCACAGATTTTTAATAGGATTTTGATGAGTGTTCAGAAGGCCACTTCAGAATAGTCCAATGTTTTGTTCCTAGTCATTCTTGAGTGTTTTTAGCTGTGTGTTCTAGGTCATTATCCTGTTGGAGGACCCATGAACTACGACTGAGACCCGCTTTCTGACACTAGGCAGCCCATTTTGCTCCAGAATGCCTTGATAATCTTGAGGTTTAAATGTACATTGCACAGATTCAAGACACCCTGTGCCAGACGCAACAAAGCTGAACCAGAACACAACTGATCCTCCTCCATGTTTCACAGCAGGTACAGCATTCTTTTCTCTGAATGGTTCATCTTTGCGCCTTTGAACATAGAACTAATGTTTCTTGCCAAAATCTCCAGATTGGTCTTAAATGTCTAAAGGGCATTCTCACAAAAACTGTGTGACTTGTCAAAAAGCATTCTGACAAATTCCAGTCTGGCTTTCTAGGGCCTAAGCACAGAGGGTTCAAAACCCTATCTGTAAAGTTTATTATCATTATTAGGGCCCAAGCACAGAATGTGCGAGGACCCTATTGAAATCATGCTGTTTATTATTATTAGGGCCCGAGCACTGACGTGCGAAGGCCCTATTGTATCTGTAGGAATTGTTCGTTCTCGTTATTTTTATTTTTCCGACGAAAGGAGGGCCTTTTTGCCCCCCTAAACGTGCCCCAAAAGTCACCAAATTTTGCAGGAAAGCCAGACCTGGCAAAAAAAATTATATTTCAAGGTTTGTATTAATGGGCGTGGCCTAATGGCTCAACAGCGCCCCCTAGAAAAACTTCAGCCATTTCATACTTCGGCCCGGAAGTCGGCCATTTTGAATTAATCATGTAATTTTGGCGCAATTTATGCCATTTCTTCGGCCGTTAATGCGGCCCGAACCGTAACGTGCACCCAGGTGTGTTACACATCAAAATATGCGTCTACATCCTGCGACAACGCGCATTACTTTTCTCAGTCAAAAGAGTTACCGTGGCGACGATAGACGCCAAAAAGCGCGCCCCCCCTTCATCTGATTGGTCCATATTTGATAGTTCCTACTTTCTGCCAACTTTTGAATGGTTTGACATAAAGACTCGTGGGTGGTGTCATCAGACTCGGTTTTGAGTACTTGACCTTCATTGGAATGAATTAGCCCTGAGCCTTCTTCTGATTGGTTGATATTAGGTAGTCCCTATTTTCTGCCATAACTTTTGAATGGTTTGACATAAAGAGTCATGGGTGGTGTCATCAGACTTCGTTTTGAGTCCTTGACCTTTATTGGTGAAAATTACACGCGCGAGGGCCCTTTCATCGCTGCTTGCAGCTTTAATTATTGTTATTATTGTTATCATTAGGGCCCAAGAACCAATGATGCAAGGACCCTGTTGAAACTAAAGAAAATAATTACTAGGGCCCAAGAACAAGGGTGCTAGGATCCTATTGAAACTGAAGGAAATCTTTATTATTAATATAAGGGGCCCGGGCACTAAAGTGCAAAGACCTTATTGAAACTGAAGGAAATCTTTAATATCATTATTATTATTATTATTATTATTATTATTATTATTATTATTATTATTATTATTATTATTATTGCTAGTATTATTATTATTATTATTATTATTATTATTGTTAGTAGTAGTAGTAGTAGTAATAGTAGGGCCCAACATGAGGGTGCATCCCCATTCTGAGTGGGGGTTTAAACTGAAGGAAATCTTTAATATTCAGGCCTGACCACAAGGGTGCGACGACCATATTGAAACTGAAGGAAAATATTTTGTGAAATGAAATCTCTCAACAGTGCCACTGACCTAAAGTGTGGGACTGCGTATAACCTACATACATGAAAATCGGTATACACATTCCTCTTTAATATGAGAAAAAAGGGTTCTTAGGGACCCAACTCTAAAATGGATAGAAAGTCAACAATTTGTGCAGAGCATCCAAAAATGGCACACATAATTATTTTGCATACATCGGGATGTGCCATACTCCTCCCAGAGAAATTGTCTGATGTGCTTTGAAAATTGCAAGTTTACTCTAAAGCCTTTGATGATGACAACTTATCAAAATCTTTTGTATAAGTTAAATGGTATGGGCGTAGCAGGGCTGCAAATATGCATGTTTTTTTCAGTAATGCAAAATAGTAAAATCTGTGGGTGCATCACAATTATTGATCGTTGACTGTGAAGAAAAGTTGGCATGTCTGGAAAGATGGTCTGTTCAGATCAATAGTTTAATATTCAGTAGTGGTTTTATCACCCCCTGTTGGAAACATGGACATTTTCATACCCCAAAACTAGTCACATTTTGCTTGAGTTATACAATAGAATTTCACAAACTAGTCCAAGAGACTTTCTCCGTTGGTCAACTTACTTGAAACACATTGACGACAAAGTTATCAAAAAGTTTTCGATTAATCGAAAGGCCTGGGCGTGGTGGAAAATGGCTAACATAACTCATCACTTCCACGAAACTGTGTCAAACTCAGTGAAAACTTGTGCAATCTACACCAAAATGTGTATGTTTGCAGTCCAGGCCTGAACACATCTGCAGTGTGATATGCACTGACAGACATAGCGCCATCTTCTGGCAGACGGAAATTATGTTTTTTTTTAACAATGTAAACCTCTTTTCAGCGGGTAGAGCTGATCCACGCCAAACCTGTTCAGGCAGTGTAAAAGTCCATAGAAGATGACATCAAAGTGAGAACCGTATCCTTGTCATTAATGCAGGCGCCATGAAAAGACGGAAATTTTTGATGTCTCGCCACTAATCAATAATTTGCCATAAAATCAACACAGGTTGTCCAATCAACCCCAAAAGTGAACCATTTAACAAGGTTTTCATCCTGAACACGTGGATTTAACAATATTGGCTGAATTCTGTAGCACCACCTTCCAGTCAATTTTACATTTTTTATTAGATTATGTGCTCTAATAACAGTTTTGTTCATCCAATCAAAACGAAATCTGCACATATTATTGTCACAAGGGTCCTTATTGACTGTTTTGTATATCGTTGTCATAACTTGAACGTGGCTGCCACAATTCGCCCTTGAATGGGAAGTACCCAATTTCTGGTACCTACACATTAAAACATTATTAAAAATCAGTCATTTTGTCAAATCAGTCAAATTGTAGGATCAGATACCTTTTGACAAAAGACAAAAATTTCATACACTCTGACATATAGTGTACAGAGAAGTACATATTTTTCAAAATATGAAATCATAACCAAAAAATTGGCAAATATACATTAGCAAAACTTTCTCATCCTTTGTCTAATTCATTTAAAAGTTTTCACAGATGTAGTTTACCCTATGTTAACACATCCTGTCATTGATAAAGGTCCAACAGCTGATTTACATTATTCATTTTTTTTTTATTATGGAGTTAAACAATTTTTTTTATTGATATTTTATTTTGAAGCTATACAATTCATGGTGGTTTATGCAAAGGTCATCTGGTAATATTTCCACATTTTTTTTAAAAATCCTGGATTTTTTTTAACAAATATTTTTGTTTGGAATCTCAACGATTACAATCAGGGCTCTTCGGTTGCAAAGTTTGGTGGTGTGACATTCCTTGTTTTGAAGGATTTCAGTAGTAATATAAGTAAAATAAGTAGGATGACAGCAGTGATGTGTCTTGAGTTGGCTCCTGAAGTTCAGGTCTGAGTCAATTGAAACTGACTAATTAAAAAAGATTCAGAACTTTGAATATATTCTTATGCCCCCTGGATTAGGTAATTTTTATTGTAAACTTAATTAAAGTTGAGTGTAAGTGGTGCACGGTCTGAATCATTCATGTCACTGTTGAAAACTATAAATATCATAAAGGGAGAGGAGGGGGCACGCCACGCACCCAAATTGGTTGTACTGCCAGTGACATCACGCACAAACGTTTGTAAAGGAATTGGCTTCATTTGTGCAGGATTGAGTTAGAGTTCAGGTCGCAATTGTGTGGGGGGAGTAGACTTGAAAATGTTAGTAGATTCAAGTAATGTGATGGGAGAAAATGTGTGGAACAGATTGAAGGCAGAAAAGATAAAGTGTCATTCGTAGGTATCAAAGGAACAGAGAAACCTGTATCCATACTCGTCCAGTCAATCACTGCCCGTTAAGGGGGCATTTCAGTGCAAAATCACAATTGGTAACAAAACTGAACAGGCAGAATTCATTGCGATTAAAGGCACTCATTGGGAAAAAGACAGTCATGAAGTTAAGGGTGTTGAAAATAGGTGAAAATATTTCTGCTGTTACAGATATTAAAGACACTCTCCAGCGGCAATACCCAAGTGTATTCAGGGGAGTGGGAACATTTAACACCAAGCAGATTAGCCTGTTCATAGATGCAAAACTGAAACCTGTGGCTCAGCCCGTCTGACGCATACCCTACAACCTCAGAGAGCCTGTGGAAAAAAAATAAAGGAACTGATGAACATGGACATTATAGAACGAGTCAGAGGCCCCACCCCATGGGTAAACGCAGTGGTCGTGCTCCCAAAACCTGACAAGGACGTCAGGATGTGCCTAGATATGAGAAGGGCTAATGAGGCCATTGTGAGGGAACGGTTCCCTCACAGTACCCTATTCCTACGGTGGATGAAATACTCCAAAGCATGAACGGCTCCGCTATATTTAGCAAGCTAGACCTGAAATGGGGCTATCATTAGTTGGAATTACCACCAGAGTCGCGAGAGACAACAACAATTGCGGTGCACAACGGAGTATACAGATACAAGAGACTGATATTCGGTGTATCCTCAGCCACCGAGCAATACCACCACGAGATAGCCGCTGCATTGGCTGGCATTGAAGGTGGCGGGGAACATCTCAGATGATGTGATTGTGCACGCACCAAACCAAATAACACATGACAAACGCCTCTATGCTGTCATGAGGAGACTCTCAGAATATGAACTGACACTAAACCCACAAAACTGCCAGTTTGGCATGGACAGACTAATATTCATGGGGATACTTCTGTCACAGAAAGGCATAGGACCAACGGAAGAGAGAGTGAGAGCAATAGTGGAAGCCAGAGAACCAGAGAACGCCACAGAGGTGAGAAGTTTCCTGGGACTTGTCGGTTAGAGCAGCAGATTCATATCACAGCTGCAAACAACATTATCAGAACCACTGCGACGTCTGACTCGAAAAGACACAACATTCAACTTTGGACCAGAAGAGAAAGACCATTTCAAGCTTTAAAGAGTGAGCTAGCCAGAGCCGGTACCTTAGCTTATTTTGATAAAGAAGCACCAACAAAGGTGATAGCAGATGCAAGTCCTGTAGGCTTAGGAGCGGTGTTGGTGCAGGACCAGCAAGGAGAGACGGTACCTGTGTGCTACGTAAGCCACAGCCTGACAGACTGTGAGAGAAGGTACTCTCAAACAGAGCGTGAAGCATTAGCTCTAGTATGGGCTTGTGAGAAACTACATCCGTATATATATGGCAGGAAGTTTGACCTTGTCACAGATCTAAACCATGCGCACGCGTAGAGCGCTGGGTCCTCCGATTACAGCCATGGGACTTTAAAGTGACACACATACCAGGAAAACGGAACATAGCAGACCCACTGTCAAGGTTGCTCGGAGAGACAGCTATGAAGGAGATACACAAGCATGAGTCAGAGGAATATGTGCGATTCATTGCCATGAGTGCTACACCCAAAGGGCTAACCAACAGAGAGATGGAGGAAGCCTCTGCTACTGATCCAGAACTATAAGAAATATGCAAGGCGATCACAAAGGGACACTGTGAGAACTGTAAACAGTATGCACCAATTGCGAATGAGCTATGTCTAATGGGATTTCTAGTTCTCAGGGGAAATCGCATAGTGCTGCCACAAAGTCTACAAGCTAGAGCACTGATGCTGGCTCATGAAGGACACTTAGGTATTGTGGGAACCAAACAGCATCTCAGAACCAAGCTATGGTGGCTGGGCATGGCTAAAGCAGTGGAGAAATATTGCAAAGCATGTCATGGATGTCAAATTGTAGCCAGACCCGACCCACCAGAACCACTGAGAAACACACCACTACCAGACGGTCCCTGGCATGATGTAACTATAGATCTGCTAGGACCACTGCCAACAAATCATTCCATACTTGTGGTAGTAGATTACTATAGTCGCCATTATGAGTATGATGTTCTGACCTCCACGACGACAGAAAAAGTAATCGACAGCCTGGAGTCAATCTTCAGCAGACACGGATTACCTGTCACCTGCAAATCAGATAATGGACCACAGTTCAGATCTGACTTAATCAGGGAATACTGTGAAATGAATGGAGTCAAACACGTGAGGACAACACCAAAATGGGCTCAAGCAAATGGAGAAGTGGAGCGCCAAAACTCATCACTGATGAAGAGGATTGCTCAAGCAGAAGAACTAGATTGGAAATGTGAACTGAGAAAATATGTGACTGTGTACCAAAGCATAGAACATGCCACTACAAGAAAAAGCCCTGCTGAATTTCTCTTTAACCAAAAAATAAGGGGAACATTACCAGACATCTGTGAATCACGCACAACAGCACTGGAGGTACGTGATAGAGATGCAGAGCAAAAGGGGAAAGCAAAATGATATGCTGATGAAAGAAGAGGGGTTCAATACTCAAAAGTGGACATTGGAGACACAGTACTCATACACCAGGACAAAGTGGACAAGTTCACCACACCATTCAACGCAACACCACACAGAGTTGTGAGTGAAACAGGAAACCAAGTTGTGGTTGAATCTCCAACAGGAGCCCGCTATCGGAGAAACACCACACATGTGAAAACATACGAGACAACCAGGCCTAAGGAAACGCACAGTACACAGTAAGAAACACCGAGAGAATAGTGTACTTGACGCAGACACACCAGCAGAGACTAACATCACCCAAACACCACATCAGGACACTCAAATATCAGACATGAACAGAGCCAGACCTAAAAGGGTTAAAAAAGCACAGACAGATTATGTGATTTTGTGTTGAAGGGAACTAGAGTGTTGAGGTATTGTGAAGGGTTTGCTAAAATGTTATTGTTGGAAAAGAAAAGAAAAAAAGTTCTGGTTTAATTTAAGGAAAATAACTAACAGAATAAGCTAAATCCTATGTTCAAATGACACTTGTATCAAATACTATCACACTATCTGGATTCAGGATACATGATCTAATTAAGTATTAAGATAGGCACACAACACAACCCAGTGGTGGCTGGTGCAGTTTTCTCAAGTGGGGGGGGGCGCTATACCAAACTCCAAAATAGACATACACAGAAAAGCAGTACTAAAGTATCACATCAGTGTATTTAAATGAATTAAATTAATAATATCAACATTATGACAGTATATGGCAGTGTTTTATTTTATTTTTTTTGTACTCACATTTTGCCCTTCTATCCTTGAGAGAAGCAAATTTCTCAATGACTCTACGGTTAAAGTCAGGGATGTTTTTGACATGTTTCTTATCCATAGAGAGCATGGTCAATGCATTAAGACAGATGTTCCATTGTTTTCCTGACTAAGATCTTGATTCTCTTAAGTGTTGAGAAGCAGCTCCCAGATTCAGCTGTAGTCATAGGAGTTGTGATAAAATCTCAGAAACAGGACCACTCAATCAGAACAAACCCACACAGAATCAGAACCACCTGAGAACACAACCAGGGGCACCCTAAACTGAAAAAGAACAACTGTGAACACAACCAGGCCCACCCCAAACATAACCGGAACCACCCTGAACACATCCAGAGCCATCTAAGACAGAACCAAAAACACCCTGAATACAATGAGAATCACCCCAGAAAGGAACAAGAAAAACCCCAACACAACCAAAACCACCCCAGATACTGTATATCCAGAACCACCCGAAAGAGAAGCAGAGTGAGATACTCCGCAATCTGCCCACTCGCTGGAATGTGGACTTGGAGCCTTCTTCTGTTTGAACACAATGATTGTACAGTTTTTTATCAACCTAACCGTGTTAAACCAATAAATCCCAATGCACGTGGTGCGCTTGACCAGTGTCACAGTGTCACAACACACAACCTCTATCTCCACACATGCTATTACTTTCGCACTTAAAACAGTGATCGTGCCGTCAGCAGGTAATCAACTGAAAAACATAAATATTAACTGTATAAATATAAACATCCCTATGTTAATTTCACAGACATATGTATGATATTTAACACAAATTAAAAATTCTTTGTAACCAACTCACCAGCTCAGCTTCACCAGTCAAACTGAGTCGCAGTAAGAAATTAAAGGTATATGCTGCTATGAATAAAACAATATAGACAGTAGAAGTTTGAATCAGGAAGCGGGATATCAGTGCGAGAACGACTCGCGGCTCGCGGCTCTTCATTTTATCCGACAGGCAATGGCAGCGCAAACATCTGTTTCATGATCCAACTCTGAGGTGCAAATGTTCATAAACCTGGTGGCTGAGGAGAGAATTAAAAAGGGATCTAGGCGGGCGATAAGGAACGACCAGATCCACCAGGAGCTCTGTCTCTTCATAGCTGCTCACGGCTCCAGCTGATTTCTCATCAGCGCGACACAAACAAAAAAGCGTTGCCGCTTGAAGCTTCTTTCACTCACAATTTTTCACTTGATATCAAACACAAGCCACAGTCTTGTTTTACGGCTCTGTTAATTTTACAATTGTTGATTTGAACTTGTGAACCATTGTATTTTTTTTTATGTGAAAAACCACAATAAACAGATTGTTAAAAAAAAAAAAAAAAACACAAGCCACAGACCCAGCAGCACATATATAATCTCCTTCAAGTTCTACATCTTTAGTGTTGTCTTCTCTGTTTAGATCACACAATCAAATACGTCACAGCAGCTTCGCTCCAGCCCACTTCTCATCTGGGTGTTGAAAACAAACGGGTGAACTTTAGGGTGGAGACGTGACAAAGCGTCCTGAGTCGGGGTGCGCTGAGTAGGTACTAGTGGATAAGCGCCATAAGTATGACGGACATAAACAACTTGTCAAGCTATGCAAGGGGATTATCAACAAAAGATACTGAATGTTACCTTAACAGGTTGACTTTGACAAATGGTGTCTGACTTCCAGATCTGTGAGTGGCCAAACATATGAATAATACCAACTAATATTTGGCCAAATATATGGCCAAATATACAGTGGCCAGATATATATGCCTATTTAATTGAGAAACTGGTCGTGTACGCCAAAAAAATTACGAGCCTGGATGTCACTGGATGCTTATGAATACGTTCCTCGGCTACCCGAAGGTTTACCTGATTACGGTAATATTGTAGTGGCCACTCACTAGCAGGACACTGTGTAGTTTCAGTGGGTTTGAATTCACAAGGATCTAGCCGTTGTTAACAATGCTGTGTGACTACGCTACCCATGTTCCTTAGATGTGAAGTTTTTTCCATTCTTCAGCTCTTTTGTTACTAAACTCCTACATTGGTGACCCCGATTTTCTTTGGATGTTTCCAGAGTTAACTGGACAGACAGCAACATGGCGAAAATAGCAGTTTCTCTCAAATTACCCAAGTTTTGGGAGCAGAATGCTAACGCTTGGTTTGCTCAAGCAGACGCACAGTTTGCACTGAGAGAGATTACGGCGGACGGCACCAAATACTACTATGTACTGTAGTAGCAGCTCTTTCCAACTCAACTGCGGCGAGGGTGGTGAGTTTCGTTGAAAATCCACCGGCAGCTGACAAGTATGACACCGTGAAAGCGCATCTTAAGGAGACATTTGGTCTGTCTGAAGCTGAGCGCGCTCGCCAGCTGCTTTCCCTGCCTGGGCGTGGTGACTGGAAGCCCTCTGAACTGATGGATCACATGCTGGCTCTGCTTGGCGACCACCAGCCATATTCCTTTTTTAAGGAGCTTTTCCTGCAACAGCTCCCTGACTATGTTCATTTAGCCCTGACTAACTCTGTCAAGACAGACTTTCGCCAGTTGGCCGGAGAGGCAGACACATTTTTCTTAGCTGGGAAGAAGTGTTTTGCGGCGACGCCCACCTCCATCGCAACTGCCTCCGAGGATGACTGTGTGCTCCAACCGCTCTCTGTCTCCGCCACGGCTGTGGCCAGCCGGGTAAAGCCATCAGGGATGTGTTTTTACCACGCCAAGTTTGGCAGCAAAGCCAAGAAACGCCTACCTCCATGCAGATTTGGTGCATCGGGAAACGCACTGAACAGCACTTGGTAGAAGCCGTGGGTGTTGGCCAACCTGCAGGCTTGCTGTATATCACAGACTCCATCTCTGGTCGCGAGTTCTCGTGCGACACAGGTGCTCAGACGAGCGTGCTTCCAGCATCAGTTTTGGATTTACGTCAGGCAAAGCAGGGTCCCCCCCTAGAGGCTGCTAATGGCACTGCTATCCCTACGTTTGGCACCCGCACCGTGACGTTGTGTTTTGACCAGCATTTCACCTGGGATTTTGTTTTGGCCAAGATGTCCATAGGTGCTGACTTTCTTTGTACCAACGGCCTCCTGGTGGATGTGGGGAACCGCTGTCTCATCAATGCTAAGACGTTTGGCTCATTGGCATGCAAGTGCAGTGATATGGCCGCAATGAAACTGTCCAGCGCCGTCTCACCAGCTGACATTTTCACCCCCCTACTGCTGGAGTTCTCGGACATCACTACACCTACCTTTTCGTCCACTGCCACGAAACACGGCGTGGAGCATCACATCCCCACGGAGGATCCCCCTGTGCATGCCATGGCCCGCTGCCTCGATCCACACAAGCTTGCCATTGTGAAGGAGGAGTTTGCCTCCATGGAGAAGCTTGGCATCATTCTGCGGACACTGTGTAGTTTCAGTGGGTTACAATTCACAAGGATCTAGCCGTTGTTAACAATGCTGTGTGACTACGTTACCATGTTCCTTAGATGTGATGACTTTTCAGTTAGTGTTCTGTGAGTGTTCGTTAACGGCAAGTTTTTTCCTTCATCCACAAAAAGCGTTCTTCAGCTATTTTGTTCCCAAACTACAATATCTTATTACTCTAAATAAAACACAATAATGCTTAAGAGCAATTACCTCTGATCTGCAATATTAAATGACGCCAGACAACTTTTTGATATGCAAAAAATAGTTAGTTTACTTAACAGTTTTGCAAAATACAAGGACTACCGTTTAAGTGAAAATAAAATAATGAGAAAATATATATTTACCCCAGAAAAATATATGTCGGACTCCTTTAAACGCTCAACGCTCAGGATACACAAGATGTCCGCTGCTCTTCAGTAGGAAAAACAGCACGTTGACTCACAGCTCAGACGACGAAGTCCTCCTCTCCTCCACGCAGAAAAACACAGTTGACGTCACAACTCAGATGAAGAAATCCTTTGCTCCACACCACCGAAGTACAGCCAGGCAAACACACCGTTCAACCCCGAAACTCCTCAGCGGCCTCCTCAAAGAAACCAGATGAGTGCGGCTGCAAAGCATCCGAGTGCGGCTGCAAAGCGTCCTTACTCACACACAACGTCTTTTTTTTTTCTTCACCTCCCGACAGCAACATACACACACTAACATTAGCCTCAATAAACTCTCAGTTAGAGAGGAGCCGTGTTGTATTTCTTCTAAAACTCAAAACATACTTCGCTTATTACACTGATGTCTCCTCCGATGCTAACTTGGGGCTAACTTAGCCCCAAGTTACTACTCACGTTTCTCCTTGTTTACTCTCCTCCTACTTCTCTTCCTCATCCTCATCCAATCAACACAGGATCAAATAACTGACCATATACTTAACCAATAAAACAAAAGAAAAATCCACATAATATCTCAGGATTCAAATTTCGTGATAATTAACCCTTTATCTTCCAAGTGAACTTAAAATGCATTTTTTACCTTTTTAACTGAAATATGTGATATTTTAATAAATGGTTATTTATTGAATTTCATATTAAATGTGATGAAATAATTTTACTAATTGTTATATAACCTTATTTATTACAACTTTGAATTGTTTTTTTCTTTTAAAATTATTATGTCTTTCACTTACTTATTTACTTACTTAGCCTACTGTCTTTTAACCCCTTGTTTTCTCAACGGGGCTACATGTATGTATCAATAGAGATAAATTGCAACCTAAAATTAAAGCTGCAAGCAGCGATGAACGGGCCCTCGCGCGTGCAATTTTAACCAATAAAGGTCAAGGACTCAAAACTAAACCCGATGACACCAACCACAATTCTCTATGTCAAACCGTTCAAAAGTTATAGCAGAAAATAGGGACTATCAAATATTGACCAATCAGAAGAAGGGGCGGGGCTAATTTGAACCAATGATGGTCAAGGACTCAAAACCGAGTCCAATGAAACCACCGCGACTCTGGTGATGTTAAACCATTCAAAAGTTATGGCAGAAAATAGGATCTATCAAATATCGACTCTATCGATATCAACTATTAGTATCACTTCCTGTTTAATGTTGAAGTTTGACGCGGCGCCACGGCACACCATTTCACGAAAACTCACGATTTTAATAACTTTTCATCGTTAACGTCTTTTGTGTCTCCTGAGCGAGTGTTAAGTCGAACCGACGATCCCGCTTGGATGATTTCGTTAAAGAACGACACATGAAAATGGCATAAATTGCGCCAAAATTACATGATTAATTCAAAATGGCCGACTTCCTGTTTGGTTTCGGCCATGGCGCCAAGAGACTTTTCTTCAAGTTACGACATGATACAGGTGTGTAGCGATTTTCGTGCATGTACATCGAACCGTATTGTGGGGCTTGAGGCACAAAGTTTTCTAGGGGGCGCTGTTGAGCCATTAGGCCACGCCCATTAATGCAAACCATGAAATATAAAATTTTTCGCCAGGCCTGGCTTGCGTGCAACATTTGGTGACTTTTGGGGCACTTTTAGGGGGGCAAAAAGGCCCACATTTCGTCGGAAGTCCTACAGATACAATAGGGCCTTCGCACTGTCAGTGCTCGGACCCTAATTATTACTTACTGTTTACAACATACAGAACCAGTTTGATTATAATATATAGTACATAGTCCTACTTTCCATGTTGTTAATGTTTAGTGGCAATTTAATGGCACCTGAATTAAATTAAATTGTTATTAACAACATTACAAATAAAAGTGATACTACACTCTGAATTGTTGAGATACTCCGGGGGGAAGGACCATTACACACACCAGTAGCAGCTAATGTGGAGAGGTTTATTAAAATTTGTAAAATTTTAAGTACAGTAGGCCTAAATACCTGTTTTACAAATGTAAATTCATACATGGTTATGTGTAACTCGTTTGGGAATAACACGCTTACAGAGGTTTGTGAGGGCACCACATACAATAACATCATCTAGTATGTTAACCTGCAACACTAGAATAATTGTTTGGAAAATCTTAGTCTAATCTCTAAGTTTTTCCACCAAAAAATAACTCATTGCACATGGATCCTCACACAAGAAAGTTGTCTAGATGTATCCACTTCCTGCGCAGAAAGCTGTTTTTTTTCTTTTGTGAAGTGAGGGATACGAAGGGGTTCACCATAAGCCGCAAGCTTGTCTCTGATGAAAATCCTCTGCTAAAACCTCATCCTTAGGCCCTAGTTTGAGGAAACCTGACTCGTTGGCAATCTGCTTGTCTAAAAGCCATCCACCCTACCCAGGACACAGAAATGAAATTGCACCAGCTAGAGTGATGCTGTTCAAATACTTAATGGGGTTGTAGGGTTTATATTTTGACCATGTCTGGCCCATCTGATTTTTCCTCTGCATTTGACCCATCCAGGGCCCGGTGTGAACGTCACACACAGAAATACTGTACATAGCAAATGGAGCAGTGGCACACACACACAAACACACACACGCATCAGTGTGCTCCTACACTGACTCACTTTCGGTGAGGGTGGGAACTAGTGATGCGCGGGTCGACCCATAACCCGCGGGTCCCGCAGGTCCCGCGGGTCCCGCGGGTTGCCCGCGGGGCGGGTTGGGTTGGGTCAAGAAATTTTCACTTCATGGGCGGGGCGGGTGAGGCGGGCCAATCCCTCGCAAGTACGTAACCTGCGACCCGACGTCACGAAAGTGCAAACAGCGGCAGCGGGAAAAACAAATCAAGATGGATGAAACGGTGAGGAAAAAAATACGGACAGGAGAATATAAACTGAGAAAAAAAGAAGGTCAAGCTGCTAAATCTCAAGTTTGGGATAATTTCTGTGAGGTAGTTAGTGCATCAGACGACAGCTGCATTGGTTACGTGAAGTGCAATTCATGTAGCCTAATAAGGTGTATAAACACGAGAGCCACAAGACGGGTACATCCAGCATGACAAGACATGTTTGTGGAGGAGGATCTAAGACGTCTCAGAGTGGTATGATTACCTCATTCCTCAACTCATCTGAGGTCACCGACGCCTGTGTTAAATTGTGTTGTCAAGATCTCCGGCCATTTGATATAGTTTCAGGCGATGGATTTTGTGCGCTGGCCCAGTCTCTTATTAACGTGGGTGCACGTTATGGCTGTGTGGACGTCAGCAGCGTACTCCCTCACAGGCAAACCGTCTGCGACACAGCCAAAGCAACGACGGCAGAAAAAAAAGAAATCCTTGCAAAAGAGATTAACAAAGCTCTGGACTGTGGCATTGCAATCACCACTGACATGTGGACTGACGATTACAACAAACGGGCATACACAGCATTTACTGGTCACTGCATCAGTGAAGACTGGAAATTGAAGAGTCGTGTCATAACGACAGCTGAATTTGACTCGACTCTCAAAAAGACAGCTTACAACCTTCACAAGCAACTAATCAAGGAGCTGCATGACTTTGGGATTGAAGCTGATCGTTTACCAAAAGTCATGTTCGTGAGTGACCAGGGAGCCAACATTAAAGCTGCGCTCCGCAGCCACAAGTGGATGCCATGCACAGCACATGTCATCAACATCGTCCTCAAGCACACATTTGATGTTAAAGAGAACACACCAGCATACATGCAAGAAGTGAGTCATGTAATTGATAAGTGCAAAAGCCTTGTGACTTACTTAAAGAAATCTGGTACCGTTGCTCCCCTCCCGCACGCTGTGATACAGGAATGTGAAACACGGTGGAACAGTAAAGTCGCAATGATGCAGTCAGTCATCAAACAGTACCGTGAGATCCAACAGGCCATGGAAGAGAAAGATCAGCTTGACAGACTGGATGGCATTCAGCTAGACGTTTTGAACACGATCACTGAGTTCTTGTTGCCTTTTAAAACTGCGAGTGAAGAGCTGGAAGGTGACAAGTATCCAACCATTCAGCTAGTGGTGCTTTGGTTTTATAAACTGAAGAAACACTGCGAGCCACAGTACGGTGACCCAGAGTACATGGTTTATGTTCGAGCACGGACAATCGAGCTTTTGAACGAGAAACTGTCCATCGTCTTCACCCACAAGCTTGGGACGTATCTTTGTCCACGTTTCAAGTCCCTCAAGATGTTTCCAGCTGAAGGGAGAAACGCTGTCTACGACCAGGCCAGATGACTTGCCAGGGAATTTGACAGATCGCAAACACCACTCCCAGCGGGGGAGCCTGAGCCGGCCACGGTTAAAGGTAAGAAAGTATTCATAAAAATATAGCCGTAATAATAATAAACAATACGCTTGTTGCAGCCGTTCCAATAATATCATTATTGTTTATTGTTGCTGCATTTCAAAGGGCGATTATTGTTGATTATTCTGCATATTGTTTTATAATATTGTTTGGGTAGACTGAGTTGTTTCGATACCTGTTGGAAAGAGGCAGTAGTCAAAAAAGTTTTGTGACCGCTGTTTAAGTTAATTCGTTACCTAAAACGTTTTTTTCGTTATAGTATTATTTTGTTCAGTTTAAAAAGTAATTTTAGATCATGTTTTGTGTGGTAAAATAAGTTAAATCATTTTTTTGAAGTCGCGAGTTTTTGGCGAGTCGAGCTGATGCCGCCTGCGGGACTCACGTTTTACCAAGAACAGCTGGGACAACGATTTATTAAATAATAGGCTACATCTTATGACAACTTAGTCTATTACAATGGTTGATTTAACAGCAATTCGCTTTGGCGTAAAGCTACTTTCACATAGAGGGCACACAGCGGTAGCCGCCGCCGGCTTTCCCATTCATTGCGCAAGGGCGCAGGGTCTGTCGCCGAGGTCGGCGGCGCGCAACAGGGCGCACGCCGCCGGGATGGGCGCAGACTCGGCGCAAATCACTGCGCCCTTGCGCAGCGACAGCACATACACAATGAATTGGAAAACGGCGCCAGACCGGAAAAAAACTTTTTCCGGTCGCCAAGCAACTTGCACGCTGCGCGCTGCTCTGCGCCGAGTCTGCGCCCACTCGCCGCCGACTCTGCTCCACCTGCGCCGACTCTGCGCCGAGTCTGCGCCCCCCCGGCGGTGTTGCCGCGTTCTATGTGAAAGTAGCTTAATAATGAAGGCTAAATCAAAATAGTAAAACTATATTATTCCATTTTGTTTTAGTTGAGGACGCCTAAAGAGCCAAAAGAAAACTGGCTGCGTTCAGCGAGTGGGAGGACAATGGTGAAGAAGATGACCAGAAAGACGAGGTGCAGCGCTACATTGACAGCCAGCTATTCTGGGATGGGAATGACCTTTTAAGTTTCTGGGAGTCTCAGTCACAGGTCTTCCCTCTGCTTGGCAAGGTGGCCAGAATGATTCTCTGCATCCCTGCAACAAGTGCATGGAGCGAGCGCACCTTCAGCTCAGCCGGCCGGGTGTTCGAGTCCAGGCGAAACAGACTAAACGGCACAGTTGATGCAATTCTTTTTTTGCACAGTGCACATTGAATGGTGGTTAGATTAATGTGGTTAATAGCCTATGTTCCATTATTCAGTTTATTACAAATAGCCACAAAAACCAAATTTTATTTTTATTTTTGGATTTATTGATTGTTTATTTACCAGGCTTAAGATTTTAATTTGTTGCAATTTCCAGTGCACTGTAAAGCCTGTTTTCACCTTTGTGAGAGTGAGACTGAATAAACGCCTTATTCAATGGCACATTTAACTTGTAATCGTGTATTAATACCGGCGGGTGCGGGTTGGGCGGGTTGTGCAAATAGATATGGTGGTGTGGGGCGGGATGGGGCGGGTCATATTTTCTCATTAATGCGGGACCCGCGGGTTGGAAAAACCCCGACCCGCGCATCACTAGTGGGAACCCTCACAACCTGTCAGCTAATTGTAATATTCATAAATATATTCATACCAGGACAATGATCCATGCTGCATTCCTGTTCTGGAGTTTCAGAATGAACACAATCATTTGCTACAGTGTCAGCTCTGTCATCTCTCCTCCTTTTGTTATGGTATCTATAGTAGTAATAGCAGAAATTTACAGTTACAGTTTGTTCTTTAAAACTTTAGTCCACCAGTGGAATACCCATTCGTACAACCTTATACACAACAACCAGACATTTTGATACTGGGGACAGTTTGTAAATGCCTACTATCCAGTGTGGTGGAAATCTGAAAATAAAGACTGACAAAATAACCAAAAATGTCTTTATGTCATTTAATGAAAACCTTGCAAGGGATCAGCATACAATCACAACAAAGTATAATTGCACACTGATGGTTTGCTCCAAGGTGTAGGTGTGTTTTATAGACAAAGATTGTGTAAGTAAATGTGTAATAATCTATAGGCGTGCTGTAATGCCAAATGTCATCAAGTCTGTAAACAGTCAAGAAATACATTACAATGGTCAGGTGATCAGTAGCTCCTTCCTGGACTCAGATAAAGTTGAACAACAAACAAAGAGCATAAGATAAGATGATTGCATTTCCAAGACTCAGACAGTGAGTTCATTCAAAGTACAAGTCTGGAATCAAAGTGCATCATATAAAGTATTACTATGTGTCCGAAATCTAGAATACATTGTTATTTTTCCATTACACCAGTTGCTACCTCGTTTTTCTGTCTTCCGCTGGAGAACAACACCCCTTCCATTGCCAAAATGCACACATTATATGACCTTTGTTGAAAAATGGTCTATAGTTGTTTCTTTTGCTCCAAACTTATTTGCCAGTGTTCAACATTCAACTTTAACAGAGAAGGGCAGGAGACCCTTTCCCCTTGCACCACAGGACTCTCCTTGTGAGCAGCCATCTGGCCACCTTCATGGCCCCACCCAAATTACCTTTCAATTCAATTCAATTCAATTTTATTTATATAGCGTCTAATACAACAGATGTTGTCTCTAGACGCTTTACAGAGATCCAGAACATGAACATAAACATAAACCCCCGAGCAATTATTACATAAACAATGGCAGGTAAAAACTCCCATAGTGGGAGAAAAGCCTTAAGCCAAACAGTGGCAAGAAAAACTCCCCTTTAGGAGGGAAGAAACCTTGAGCAGGACCAGGATCATAAGGGGGGACCCTCCTGCCGAAGGCCAGACTGGGGGAGTCGGGGACGTCAGCAGCACACAGCAGGCATGTTGAAGCAGAGGCGGGATGACCAGAGGGGGGGGGGGGCGCAGGCAGGCGGAAGCAGCAACAGGATGATCAGAGGGGGGGGGGGCGTCAGCAGCACACAGCAGACATCCACGTAGGCAGGTGGAAGCAGCAATGGGTTGACCGGGGATGGGGGGGAGGCCGGGAACGCAGGCCAGAACGCAGCTCCGGAGGCTCCGGCCTGCAAACATGCACAAAAGAGAGAAAAAAAAGGGGGGGGGGGCGGCACAAGAAACTACAGGAACGATGGACAAAAATGATAGCTATGAGATATTTATAATAAATAAAAATGGTAATGGAGAAGAGAGGAAGGGAAAAGGAGAGGAGAAGAAGGGTGAGAGGCACCGCCCAGTGGATCATGTCGGTGTCCCCCTGCAGCATAGGCCTATAGCAGCATATCTACCACCAAGCTATATTTGAGACTAACTATTATAGTCTTGTTCTATAGCTGCAACTACGACTACTGACTCTAACACACTAGAGTTTACACTACCTAGAGATTTACCAACACCAGCTAGACACCTTTATGGGCAGCGACCATCCACAGAGGGATGCTCTTTACCAACAAAAAACACAACTATTCAACGGGACCTCCAGTAGCAAGCAGATCTCTTGTAGAACATGCTCTTACACTCAGCTCAGCAATCTTGCCTGGATGTGGATGGTTCTAGTCTTCCACAACATTCCACTCTTGCTGGAAATTGTCTTTTTTGAGCTCACATATGTTGTGGAGAATTCCACAGGCAAGGACAATGTCTGAAACGGAGACAGTGGCCACTTGGCCAGGCATTTCCAACGCTCCTGGAGTGGCCTAGCCAGTCTCCAGATCTCAACCCCATAGAAAATATTTGGAGGGAGTTGAAAGTCCATGTTGCCTAGCAACAGCCCCAAAACATCATTGCTCTAGAGGAGATCATGGAGGAACGGACCAAAATACCAGCAACAGTGTAGAAATCCTTGTGAAGACTTACAGAAAACCTCTGACCTCTATCATTGCCAACAAAGGATATATAACAAAGTATTGAGATGAACTTTTGTTATTGACCAAATACTTATTTTCCACTAGAATTTGCAAATACATTCCTTAAAAATCATACAATGTGATTTCCTGGATTATTTTTTTTTTGTCTCATCGTTGTGATGAAAATGACAGGCCTCTCTTTTCTTTTTAAGTGGGAGGACTTGCACAACTGGTGTCTGACTAAATACTTTTTTTTGCCCCACTGCATTTCTACACACCCACACATCTTAGGAGGATAACACTTCCCAATTTACCTTCCCTCCCCTCAACTTGCCTTCCGGCCGGAGGTTTTAAATATATCACACCTTGCCTTTACATTGCCAATGCGGATTAAACACACGTTCATCATCCAGCAATATAAGCGGGATACAATCTAAAAATCCCTATTGACAGTTGGAGCTCACATGTACCTTTTGATGTAATAAATGTATTTGAGGAGATTTCTAATCGCAGACTTCCAACGTATCTTCCTCTCTTCAGATTACTTTTTCCTATTCAGCCAATCTTCCTCTCTTAAATCAGTCTTCGCATCAGCTAATCTTCCCCTCTTCCAACGCTGTCCAAAGGCATTGTCTATTACCATCCGTGCAGAACTCAGTTAATAGTTAAATTTGCGTTGCTGTTGATTTAGTATGGTGGTGGGTGAACCCCTTCATCAGCCAGTCTCTGAGGGGATATGCATGGTCTCCAGTTAGATGCAAGGGGATCTCCACATCATTCAAAGAAATGGATATCTGGGAGAGAAAAGATTAAACCTGTTAACCAACTGAAAAAGCCCCCAAGAAAAAAATAAACTTGAAATATCCTGAGAACTTCCTTTACAACTGTATATTTGCTAACCCAGACCACAATTTGTTTACTTGAAATGCATAACTAAATGAGACTCGCCTCACGTGGGAAGATATAAACCGCCTTGCCGTTCTTCAACCCTTTGGAGATACAAGTTCTCTTCTTCCAGGGAGTCCTGGTCAAGACAGCACACATAGGTTTCATAAGACAATAAAACATACATATACGATGAAGACATAAAATACATAAAATCAACAGTAAAATCAACAGTAAAGGACAATCTTTGAAAAATCTGTGTATTGGCATTGTTGTTATTTTTGCTGAAAACATCATGTACAAGTCACATGTTAAGAAACTTTACATAATAAATACCCGCTGTGCCACCCTCACCACCCCATGTTACCAGATCCTCTAAAGGAAGTACAAAAACAATTAAAGCTGCAAGCAGCAATGAACGGGCCCTCGCAACCTTGTGCACGTTCAGGCTGCAGTGGAAGCTTGTATGACTTGCATGTAGATTCTTCAGGCCTGGACATTTAGCGGATGACACCACCCACGATTCTCTATATCCAACCATTCAAAAGTTATGGCAGAAAATAGGGTCAGGGACTATCAAATATTGACCAATCAGAAGAAGGGGCGGGGCTAATTCAGGCCAATGAAGGTCAAGGACTCAATACCGAGTCCGATGACACCACCCACATGTCTTTATCACAACCCGTTCAAAAGTTATGGCAGAGAATATACACCAATCAGATGAAGGGGGGTCGCGCTTTTTGGTGTCTATCGTCGCCACGGTAACGCTTTTGACTGAGAGAAGAAAAAAAATGCCCATCATCGCAGGATCTAGACGCACATTTTGATGTATAACACACCTGGGTGCACGTTACGATTTGGGCCGCAATAACTGCCAAAGGAATGGCATAAATTTCGCTAAAATTACACGATTAATTCAAAATGGCCGACTTCCTGTTGGGTTTCGGCCATGGCACCAACAGACTTTTCTTTAAGTTGCAACATGATACAGGTGTGTACCGATTTTCGTGCATGTACGTCAAACCGTATTGTGGGGCTTGAGGCACAAAGTTTTCTAGGGGGCGCTGTTGAGCCATTTTAACACCCCCAATTAATGCAAACCATGAAATATCAATTTTTTTGCCAGGTCTGGCTTTCCTGCAAAATTTGGTGACTTTTTGGGCACGTTTAGGGGGGCAAAAAGGCCCTCATTTCGTCAGAAAAATAAAAAAAATAAAAATAAAAATTCCTACAGATACAATAGGGCCTTCGCACTGTCAGTGCTCGGGCCCTAATAAATAGTTAAATCAGTAAATAACTGAGTTAAGAAGGAAAGAAAGAAAAGAAAGGAAAAAAAGGGGGAAAAAGTTTAGATTAGATTAGATTTAACTTCATTGTCATTGCACATGTTAAAGTACAGGGCAATGGAATGCAGTTAGCATCTAACCGGAAGTGCTTATGCAGCAAAATAAACACAATGTACAGCATATACACATATATATAAATATGTATGTACACAGTGCAGATTTATAAATAACTGTTGTTATAAGGGTGCAGGTCAGACATGAATGAATGATAATATACATTGTAAACAGATGAGATGTGATTATATGATTTACAACAGATTTGAGTATATTTTATTTTTTTATTTAACCTTTATTTAACCAGGTAGTAGCCCATTGAGATCAAGGATCTCTTTCACAAGGGTGACCTGGCCAGAAAGGCAGCAGCGCACGTCAAAACAAATAAAATCACAAGGTTAAAAGACAGAATACAAAACAATAACAGAGGAACAAAGTAGCAATAAACTGATAAAACCACGTCTTATAAAGTGCAGATGCATAGGAGATCACAGCCAGTTAACAGTAGGTAATCAGATCAATCATATAATGCAGATGTTGAGGAAGACATAACTACCGTCAGGTACAGAGACACTGTCCAATGCTTTCACGCTCTAGGTCCTTCAAGATCGAACCAAAGTCATTGAAGGATATCAGGTCCGTCAGTTTAAAGTCTTTCTGAAAGGTGTTCCAAATAAAGGGGGCAGCGAATTTAAAAGCTCTTTTTCCCAGCTCTGTGCGAACACACGGAATAATGAAGTGCAAAGTATCATGTGAACACAAGCCGTAATGGCTTTGGCTTCTATGGAGATATTTACATAGTAAGCAGGGACCAATCCGAGAAGGGATTTATAAATAATGCGCAACCAATGCATACGCCTGCGTACATATAAAGATGGCCAAGCGGATTTGGCATACAAGGTACAGTGGTGGGTAAGATG
The DNA here is from genome assembly GCF_033807715.1 of Cololabis saira. NCBI lineage: Eukaryota > Metazoa > Chordata > Actinopteri > Beloniformes > Belonidae > Cololabis > Cololabis saira. Next base: position 1,067,954 of record NC_084592.1, on the reverse strand, counting down.
TTTACAGCCAGTGACAAATCTCAATGCACAATGATACACAATGTCAAGTGACCGCAGACACTGGGCAGATACATTCATATACAACACATCACCATAATCCAGCAGATCATTCATATACAACACATCACCATAATCCAGCAGAGGCAAGAATGTTGATGTTACCAGGTACTTCCTAGCACTGAGGGAGAAGCAGGCTTTGTTTTGAAAGAAGAAGCCTAACTTCACCCTGAGCTTGGAGACCAGATTTGCAATGTGGGATTTGAAGGATAATTGGCGATCGAGAAGAAAGCCCAAGTACTTATAACTTGACACTGATTCAATTTCTTTTCCTTGAAAAGTTAAGATGTTAGGAATATTTGGTGGCACTTGCATTCGAAAACAGCATGAATTTGGTTTTGTCTGAGTTTAAAACCAATTTTAGCTTCTGCAGGCGAGACTGTACAACATCAAATGCAGATTGTAAAAAGTCAAAGACCTGTACAATAGATGACTCACAACAATAAATAATAGTATGTCACCATAAAAGTGATACATAGCATTTGATAAATTTTCGCAGAGGCTATTGACATAAATAGAAAACAATATAGGTCCTAACACAGAACCCTGGGGCACGTCCTTTGATACAGTCAAAAAGGAAGAGGTAGATCCTGACATCTGAACACATTGTGTTCTAGCAGACAAATAGTTGGCAAACCAAGATGCTGCTTGCCTAGACACACCTATATGGTGGAGCATATCAATCAGTATGCTATGATCAATCAGAATGCAACCCAAATCTTTTTACAGTCGATCGCCTCAATGATGTCATTTATCACCTTGTGGGCAGCAGTAACAGTGCTGTGCTGTTTCCTAAACCCGGACTGATATTGAGATAAGATATTGTCAGAGTCTAAATAGTCCTTGAGTTGATTGCTAACAAACTTTTCAAATAACTTTGCCAAAATGCACAGTTTGGAGATTGGCCTATAGTTATTAAGATTTGAGGGATCACCCCCTTTCAGCAGGGGAAGGATGAAGGCAGATTTCCAGACATTTGGGATCACGTTACTGACAAGACTAAGATTAATATTAAATGATAAAGGTTCGGCAATAAAATTAGCAGCTAATTTAAGAAAGTAGGGATCCAGTTAATCAGGACCTGCTGCTTTCTTAGTGTCCAGTTGTACTAACGCTCTATGGACCTCCAAGACAGATACCGGCATAAAGTGAAACAGCTGATCATAAGGCCTACTGTCTTCGCATGGTGCAGGAAAAACATTATCCGCGTGCACATTAGAATTTGTCAATTCCGGGTACAAGGATTCGAATATAAAATCTGCAGAAATAAAATGCTCATTAAAACAAGTACAAAACGATGTACAAGAACTTAATTTGTACTTGAATGGTTCCACAAATAAACAGAGCAGCCAAAAAAGTCATCCATCTTCACTTGGAAAATTAGGCCTGTCTGAGGGTGCGCTGATGCATTGATACGGTGGGACAAAAAAGTATTTAGTCAGCCACCAATTGTGCAAGTTCTCCCACTTAAAAAGACGAGAGGGGCCTGTAATTTTCATCATAGTTACACTTCAACTATGAGAGAAAGAATTGGGGGAAAGAATCTAGGAAATCACATTGTAGAACTTTTACTGAATTAATTGGTATTCCTCTGTAAAATAAGTATTTGATCACCTACAAAGAAGCAAGATTTCTGGCTTTCACAGACCTGTAACTCCTTCTTTAAGAGGCTCCTCTGTCCTCCACTCGTAACCTGTATTAACTTGTTATTTAACTTGTTCTCAGTAGAAAACACACCTGTCCACAACCTCAAACAGTCACACTCCAAACTCCACTATGGCCAAGACCAAAGAGCTGCCAAAGGACGTGAGAAACTAAATTGTAGACCTGCACCAGACTGGGAAGACTGAATCTGCAATAGGTAACAGCTTAGTGTGAAGAAATCAACTGTGGGAGCAATTATTAGAAAATGAAGACATACAAGACACTGATAATCTCCCTCCATCTGGGGCTCCAAGATCTCACCCCGTGGGGTAAAAATGATCACCAGAACGGTGAGTAAAGATCCCACAACCACACGGGGACCTAGTGAAGGACCTGCAGAGAGCTGGGACCAGAGTAACAAAGGAACCATCAGTAACACACTACGCCACCAGGGACTCAGATCTTGCAGGGCCAGACGTGTCCCCTGCTGTACATGTCCAGGTCTGAAGTTTGATAGAGAGTATTTGGATGATGCAGAAGAGGATTGGGAGAATGTTATATGGTCAGATGAAATCAAAATAGAACTTTTTGGTAGAAACACAAATTATCGTGTTTGGAGGAGAAAGAAAGCTGAATTGCATCCAAAGAACACCAAACCTACTGTGAAGCATGGGAGTGGAAACATCATGGTTTGGGGTTGTTTTTCTGCAAAGGGACCTGGACGACTGATCTGTGTAAGGGAAAGAATTAATTGGGCCATGTATGGTGAGATTTTGGGTGAAAACCTCCTTCCATCAGCAGGGCATTGAAGATGAAACGTGGCTGGGTCTATCAGCAGGACAATGATCCAAACACATCGCCCCGGCAACGAAGGAGTGGCTTCGTAAGAAACATTTCAAGGTCCTGGAGTGGCCTAGCCAGTCTCCAGATCTCAACCCCATAGAAAATATTTGGAGGGAGTTGAAAGTCTGTGTCGCCCAGCGACAGCCCCAAAACATCACTGCTCTAGAGGAGATCTGCATGGAGGAACGGACCAATCACTGCTCTAGAGGAGATCATGGAGGAACGGACCAATCACTGCTCTAGAGGAGATCTGCATGGAGGAACAGACCAATCACTGCTCTAGAGGAGATCATGGAGGAACGGACCAATTCAATTTTCAATTCAATTTTATTTATATAGCGTCTAATACAACAGAGTTGTCTCTAGACGCTTTACAGAGACCCATACCCAGAACATGACCCCCGAGCAGTTATTACATAAACAATGGCAGGTAAAAACTCCCCTAGTGGGAGAAAAACCTTAAGCCAAACAGTGGCAAGGAAAAACTCCCCTTTAGGAGGGAAGAAACCTTGAGCAGGACCAGGCTCATCAGGGGGGACCCTCCTGCCGAGGGCCGGACTGGTGGGTCAGGGACGGCAACAGCACAGCAGGCAGGTGGAAGCAGCAACGGGATGACCGGGGGTGGGGACCGCAGGCCAGCACACAGCTCCCGAAGCTCCGGCCCAATCAGCAAGTCCCAGGTTGGGGTGCAGGGTCAGGAAAAGACTTGTGCTCCGTAATGCAAGCTACAAGCCACCCATGGCCACCTGCAGGACAAAAGAGAGAAAAGGGAGGAGAAGGGGGGGGCAGCAACGGGATGACCAGGGGTGGGGACCGCAGGCCAGCACGCAGCTCCCGAAGCTCCGGCCCAATCAGCAAGTCCCAGGTTGGGGTGCAGGGTCGGGGAAAGACTTGTGCTCCGTAATGCAAGCTACAAGCCACCCACGACCACCTGCAGGTTCCGGTGTCCGGCAAAGGATGCTGCAACATCCAATCACTGCTCTAGAGGAGATCATGGAGGAACGGACCAATCACTGCTCTAGAGGAGATCTGCATGGAGGTATGGACCAAAATACCAGCAACAGTGTAGAAAACCTGGTGAAGACTTACAGAAAACCTCTGAATTCTATCATTGCCAACAAAGGGTATATAACAAAGTATTGAGATGAACTTTTGTTATTGACCAAATACTTATTTTCCACTAGAATTTGCAAATACATTCCTTAAAAATCATACAATGTGATTTCCTACTACAATACAATAACTACAATAACCTAACTTATACAGAAACTTATGCTGCTACTCCTGATCAATACTTGCACTGTCAATGTCCAAATATCTGTTGTGCTTGCGCACTTTATATGTTTCACCAAGGGAAGTGGGAAACGTCCTCTCGATTCCTTGTATTCTTCACATGTGAAGAATTGACAATAAAGCTACTTTGACTTGACTTTGACTAGGGTCACAGTGGTCTCTTTGACCCTGTCCTTCAGGCAAGACAGATTTCCAATCTGTTGCAGGGGCACATATAGACAAACATCACACGTGCTCAGAATCACTTGCTAGAATTACCCCCTGGCCTGAGAAATGTTTTTTTTGACTGTGGCAGAAAACCGACACAAACACGGGGAGACATGTACACACAAAAGCCCTAACCAGGATTCAACTGGGATGCAACAGTGCTATACTCAACTATTTTACCATCTAGATAAAGTAAAAGATAATGAAACTTATTTTAAAACCTATTTCAAAAATAGTGGTTTGAAAGCATACCATACCAACTTTATTAGTAAAGCAGTTTAAAAATAACCACACTAGATGAAAGTACTGTTCAGAATAATGAATAAAGAATTAAAAAAAAAACATTAAAAAATACACAGCTTGCATGAGACATAAAAATTACAAATTAAATACAAATAAAACAGGTTAAAAGATAAAACATTACAAAAATAAAAACATAATTAAACTGAATGAAAACATTTATATAAAACCAACTAAAAATAATCATCTTACGTGGTGCCAAAGAACAAGAAGAAGACTTTGGTTGTATTTAAGACAGGTCCTAAAGCAGATCATAAAGGGGCATGTCATTCCACATTTTTGGCAAAAGAAAAAAGCTTAAGTGTGAACATTGACACATCAGTGTTGACATTATTGACATGATTGCACTGGATACTAATTAACATTTCTTGATGACTGTGACTGTCTCAGAAAAAATAAATCAGACAAACAAACACACCTTTTCTGTGTTGTTGTCGATTAGCTAACATGAATTGGTTGGGCACAATGTTTGTCTTTAGCTCGCTGATTGTATTAAAAAAATCTAAATATGCCTTGAAGGCAGAGCCAGCATGCTCCATTTCTCAGTCCAATCAGACACAGATGACTGGGTTATGTGGATGGAAGTCATCCTCTGTGTTCCCACCTTCATTTGGAAATAAATGATAAGCTCTTGAATTTTGTTCACAGCCATGGTTCATCATTTTAGCAGATACAGGTCACTGATCATTTTGTTTCTGTTTGTTTATACTGCTATTCTGTTTCCCTTTCCAGGAACTGCAGATATCTGTCCTCCTAGTAAAATCATCTGTGTTGACAAAGCACTTGGTAAGAAACAATTTTCTTCCTATCTTTTTTGATTACAATACACTCTCCCAATAGTAAATGGGAATACAATCAGTAATTAAAGCTGCAAGCAGTGATGAACGGGCCCTCGCACCCTTGTGCACGTTCAGGCTGCAGTGGAAGCTTGTATGACTTGCATGTACATTCTTCAGGCCTGGACATTTAGCGGATGACACCACCCACGACTCTCTGTATCAAACCATTCAAAAGTTATGGCAGAAAGTAGGAACTATCAGATATCTACCAATCAGATGAAGGGGCGGTGCTAATTTGCAGCAATTATGTTCAAGGACTCCAAACCAAATCCGATGACACCACCCACGAGTATTTATCCATACTGATCAATAAACCAGATAGGAAATCTGAAAATTTAGACAGAAACTCTAGATAAACACCAGCAGGGGGCCGGTACACTACCAAAGGGCGAGTTACCATATACGGTAATTTCCGTGGACATGAAAAACTACTTTCCCCAAACTTCTCAGTGAGGTCTTGAAGTCATGTGAGTTAATCCTGCCAATCAGCACAGATCATGCTTTGTCACAGACAGTGTCATCATGGCATCTGACCAATCAGTAGAGCCCTGGAGAAGCGGGAACTTCATTGATTTTCAAGAAGGGGAAGATTCACATTTTTGCTCCTACCTTCTTCCACACAAAAGTTCAGAAAGCTGAAACTAACCATGCTAAGTTGATGACACTCACACAGTATGTGTTTGAAAGATGGGGCTAACTGATGAGATAAGTGTTGTTTGTGCAGAATTAGTGAAATCAATGAAATAGTTAGCATGAATAATGGTGACCCCATATATGATCATACGCCCCTGTGTGGTAAAACTAGTGCAAGTGACTAAGGGACCTTTTATAGACATATGCCAGATACTCTAGTAACCCATACTTTGTGCATTTTTTTACAAATACACCCCCTTATGGTCAAACTAGTTCAAGTGACAGTGTCCTTTTGTAGACATATGCCCGGTGCATCTAGTAAGTCATACTTCGGGTGTTTTCGTTTTACAAATAGCGCATTATAAGGTAAGACAATATTGGATGTTGCATTGGACGTTGCCACAGATTTATATAGCATAATATCAGTACCACCATTAATTCTAATGCTATTCCTCACTTCTTGTTCTTTGGCATGGTCAATGGCATGGTCAACCTGCCTGCTGCTGGTGGAGAGAGAGGGTCAGGAGCTGATTGGACTGATTGGACGAAATATATGGATGGAGAAAAAGAGAAGCCTTATAAGTCAAGTTGTACCATTTATGGAGACAAGTTCTAATATCTCTATGAAGAGAGTATCATAAATATTATGTTGTATGTGTTTTTTGTATTTTTATACATATCCAATGTATGGGTACAATTTCACCCACAATGGGCAAGTAACCATATATGGTAACATCAGTGTTAGATACAATGTTACTCGCGATGGGCAAGGAACCATATATGGTAACTTCTTTGACCTTGATTTGCATCAAGAATAAAAAAAAATGAAAAAAAGAAATAATGAAAAATACTCTGGTAGTAGCCCCCAATAACACTCTAGGGTTGAAATTTTACATTTCCAAGTATTTCAATGAGTGCCCTATAAAGGGTTAACAAAACTGGCTTCTCTGATTTCCAGCTTGGGCGTTTTAGACTAAGCGTGAGGCTTTCGAACGTAATGTAACCGTGGCTGTGATTGGCTTGCTTGGTAGCAACGCATTTCCGGTTCCGGTTTGTGAAGCAGTAGTGAACTTTCAGCGCTCTTTTCTTTGTGCGTGTGTGATTTTTGAACAATAGTTGTCCTTATCTCTTTGATTCACTGTGACTGGAAAAGCCGGAAGCTAAACAAAGTATCAACTGGCGCTCTCGGGGGGTATTGCATCGCAGGGAAATGGAGAGACGGAGAAGTCCGAAGGGTTCATGACGGCGTCATGACGGCGTCACGACGGCGTCACGACGGCGTCACGACAGCGTTACGGCGACGGCGTCACGGCAACGGCGTAGGCTCTGCGTTGGTTTAACGCAGAACCTTAAATCAGGCTATAGTCTGGCCTGTCACCTAGGACCTGCTTGCCATGGGAGACCCTACCAGCGGCGTAATACCCCAGACAACATGCCTCCTAGGATCAGGCAACACAAACTCCTCCACCACAATAAGGAGGGGGCGGCGGTTAAAGGAAGGACGGATGGATATAATCATCAAATAAGCTAATCTTATGGGTTGTATCTCCAGTCTTCATTCCTAAATTGTTATTATTTTGCCATATGGCTGCTGTGGGACGTTCTGTAAAGATGGGGAAAGTCTTTTACCCCTGTGTAGCATGAAGGACTGTTATATTAATCAATTTATGGTGACTGTTGCCATCAGTGATGTGTAAAGAATATTTATCCAATGAATAAATTATTCAACTAAGCCAACCTTTTTAAGTGTTTGAAATAGGAATTCCCAATTAACTTTATGAAATGCTTTTTCAACATCCAATGAAAATATGGCTGCTGGAGCACTTTCTTTCAATTCATAATTAATTAAATTGAATATAGTCTGCACAGGTTATTGCCTACCTTTTAATGAATTATTGATCTTGGGGGATAAATGGCGTTACCTTTTCTATTCGTAGCACTCCTGCTTTTTTGTCTGAATTAATGAGAAACAATGGAGGATAGCTTGCCTGGTTTAACTATTTTAAAAAAGCATAGCTTTGTTCGTTTCAGTAGGGAGTTTTGACCTTGTCTTTAATTTCTGCTATTAATCTAATTAACATGGGTGCTACAATATTCCAAAAGTGCTCATAAACTCTACGGGGAAGCTGTCTGGACCTCCGGCCTCATGTACAAAGAGTGCGGCGCACAAAAAAACGTGCGTACGCCACTTTCTACGTTCACGGTCGGATGTTCCAAAAGTGATTTGAACGTGAAAAGTTGCAGTCTTTCATGCACGCATCAAGGCTGTCGTATGCACATTTCTGGGGTTTTGTCCATTGGCGACACAAGTCCAAAATATGAGAAAATGTGACGTCAACAATAATTTCATGACCACACGTGAAGGACACGACAGTCCCCACATCACCAGATAAGTGACACACAAGTGGAACTGCAACAATCTCACAATTAACCACATGAACATATAAAGGTAGCAGCACAACAATGGAACCTGTCAATCACAATGGCAGCCTTGGTTCTGTTAGAGCAGGGGTCGGCAACCCAAAATGTTTAAAGAGCAATATTGGACCAAAAACACAAAAAACAAATATGTCTGGAGCCGCAAAAAATGAAAAGTCTTGTATAAGCCTTAGAATGAAGACAACACATGCTGCAAGAGGGAGCAAGTCTTCAGGGATCACACCGATCTGCTGGTCCAGGATGAAGACTGGACCATCAGCTGATTTAGGTCACCAAGAGGATCCCTCTTTCACTTCACCAGTTGCTGACAGTTCAGACATCTCTCAGTCGCCATGACGACCGCATGGGACGACTACTCAAGATAATAATAATGACTTGGATTTATATAGCGCTCTTCACACACTTTACAGAAATCATTATTCATTCATACACATTCTCACCAGTGGTGGTAAGCTACATTTGTAGCCACAGCTGCCCTGGGGCAGACTGACGGAAGCGTGGCTGCCATATCGCGCCTAACGGCCCCTCCGACCACCACCAACATTCATACACATTCAAACACATTCACACGGGGCAAGGTGGGTAAGGTGTCTTGCCCAAGGACACTACGACAGCAAACTGGGACAGAGCGGGATTCGAACCGCCGACCTTCCGATCATTGGACGACCCGCTCTACCACCTGAGCTACTGCCGCCCCAGATGATAAAACCCAGATGCTTAAAATATCCCATAACTGTGTCTGAACAGAAAAACATTAAAACACAATTCGCAGCGGAGAACCGGCCCCCCTAACATGTCACTAAAAGTTTGGTTCTCATTTCTCAGCAATATATGAATAAAGTTTTTATTGAGTGTTACTGGGCTACTTTCAGGGTCTTACATCGAGTCGGCTGCAGGTGCTGCAGGACTATAAAAAGTGTTTCTCATGTGATGGAGGCCGGGACCTAGACCGGTTTCTGCTTCTGCGGCTGTAAAAACATGTACAATGTGAGCAAGCTGCATATAATTCCGTGCCTATCAGCAGCATTGGGTCATGTTCTGGATCTCTGGAAAGCACCTAGAGACAATTTCTGTTGTAATAGACACTATATAAATAAAATTGAATTGAAATGAATTAAACTGAAATTGTACTCCATGTTCAGTGTAGCATCATGTTTTTTCTCTAAGTAAAGGCCCAAGAAATCTGCACTGAAAGTGAATCAATTCAGTTTCTAAAGCTATATTTCCATTCTTCTGTACAGCACAGCTACAGAAGAACAGTGGCGATACCTGTCCTTGTGAGACACCCTGTAATTTCACTCGCTACGGTAAAGAGCTCTCCATGGTCAAAATGCCAAGCAAGGGATCAGCTCGATATCTCTCCAGGAAATATGACAAGTCAGAGGACTATATAAGGTACACTAAAAAACAACAAGTAAATTCACTCATGAGCACTTAAAAGGAGATAAAACAATGATGATCTGTGTAAAAAATATAGTTTAATGTGTTAATTAATAAAATATGCATGTCTTTTTAGTATTAACTGAAATTGGTAAATATTTACTGCATTATGTTTATAGTATTGTCCGTAATGTAAATATGTTACCATCGTCTCTCCTGCCTGTTTTCCTGTCACATTGACCACTGCATAAAAAACCCATCTCAATTACAATTAACTTAGAACCAATTGTAGAGGAGCCTACATTTTTTGTGAAAATGTTAAAAACCTGTTAAGCTATATAATAATTTTTGGGGCTCAGCCACGTGTTTAAACAAAGAAAGGCCTTACATCAACCCAAAAGCCTGACCACAAGGTTTGAGACAAATAAACTATCTAAATGACTCAAAACCCAGGCAGACTTTGGTTCATTTTTGATACCTGCAGCAGGGGTTCTGAATCCTTCAGGATCGTTGCCCTGAACCCATTCAACATGAAACGTTCAGCGGGAGCTGCTGACAGGTCAGACATCTCTCAGTCGCCATGACGACCGTATGAGACGACTACTCAAGATAAAAGCCAGATCCTTACAACAAAATTTTCACTTTCTTTTGCAAACGCCGACATGCTTACAAAGGGGCGGGAAGGCAGCGCTCCAGCGTGTTCGCAGCTTCTCGGGAGGGGAGGGGGAGGAGGACTACGGTAGCCGAGAGGCGCACAGCCCGGCAGCATGCGAGAGGAAAATCGATTTTCCGATATTCCTTTTTTTAACATCGTCTTGGTTAATAAATCCGATTTAAATTTAAAATCGATTAATTGCACAGCCCTAGGAAGAGGTGAAGGATTTTGTCTCTGATGTTAATGATTTTATCATTAAAGAAATTCATAAACTCATTACAGCCGAGAGTTATGGGAATACATGGATCAGTAGTGTCATGACTCTATCAGTTTGGCCAGAGTGTTAAAAAGGAACCTTTTTATTTTATTCTATTAATGATGAATAATAAGTAGCTCTGGCATTACAGAGGGCTCTCCTGTATGTTCTGAGACTATCTAGCCAGGCTAGGTGGGATTCTTCATATTTGGATGAACGCCAAATCCTTTCAAACTTCTGTGAATTTTGTTCCAGTTGTCGAGAGTTGGAGTTATTACTTTCATTTTTATGGGAGCAACAGAGTCTAACAGATGTCACAAGCACACTTACACATATGGCCCTTTTCCACTACTACCTACTCTGCGCTCTTCTACTCGCCACGCTCCCGTCTTGCGCTTTTCTGTCGTGTTGGGTTCTTTAGATAAGATCAATGGAGGCCCAGACAGGTTTTCTATGGCTTCCCTTTATTCCAGCACACCAAACATTTACATTACCCAGAATGCATTGCAACATATAGTGTAGGAAGTCCCCGCCTAGACAGCCCCCTACTGTCCTGGCATATCATTGCACATAACTTACACCACATCTCCCCTTCTGAGAACTGTTTTACCATAACATTAAACTTAGTTATTCTAACAGTTATACTTGAGTTTGCTGCTACCAAAATTCACCACACAAGAATATTTCACCATATTAGTCACACATAAATTTGGTCCTGCTTAACCCATAAAATGAAAATCTGAAAAATCTGAAAATCAACATAATAACAACATACAGCATTTCCCTTTTTTTCACATAACTTTGTTTCTTCAACATAACATAGTACATCTCTTTTTTTTTTTTTTTTTTTTTTTTTTTTTTCACATGTTTCACAAGTTCAGTCTCTCTGGCTTAATGACAGGTCTTCCTGACCTGGTTCGAATAATTGGAGGGGAGCCTTGTGACCCCTCTGTGGACACAGCAACAGTGTCATGGGCAGTGTCCTGCAGGTCTTCCTCAGCTGCTTGCCCCTGTGTCGTGCTGCTGTTGTCTTTGGCCATAGGCACAAGGTGGCGACGATTCCTCCTGATACTGCCCTGAGGCCCGCTGACCAGGTAGGATCTGGGTGTCTCGTGCGTGGATGTTACAGTACCTGGTGTTTTGGTGTCAGTGACCCACACCCGATCTCCCGGCGACAGTTGAGGGAGATTTCTCACCCTGTGTCTGTGATTGTAGTTGTTTGCGTCCATCCGCCTCCTCTCCTCCTCCCTGCTCTGTACTGCTCGAAGATCTGGGATGGCTGGCTCGAGCACTGCAGGAAACGAAGGTACTGTGGTGCGCAGCCTCCGGCCCATAAGCAGCTGGGCTGGACTGAAGCCGTTACTCAGGTGCGTTACTCAGGTGCGTTACTCAGAGTGCTCCTGTAGGCCAGCAGTGCACGGTATGGATCGGACGCCTTCTTCAGCAGGTTTTTGATGGTTTGGACGGCACGCTCGGCCTCGCCGTTGCTTTGAGGATATCTCGGGCTGCTCGTCACATGCTCGAACTCGTACTCCGCTGCAAATGCTGACATCTGGGCACCTGAAAACTGTGGCCCATTGTCTGTGATGAAAGTCTCTGGTATGCCATGCCTGGCAAACATGGACTTGAGGTGCACGATGACATCAGCACACCTAGTCGGGCTCAGCTGGGCAATCTCAATGTACCTGGAGAAATAATCCACAACCATTAAATACTTAGTGTTCTTTAATGTAAACAGGTCGGCCCCTACCTTCTGCCATGGTCTGTCCGGCAGCCTGGTAGGCATAAGAGGCTCGGCTGCGTTGTTCCGTTCCTTGACACACGCAACACATTTCAGCACCAGCTCTCCGATCTGGCTACTGAGGCCTGGCCACCACACTGATTGTTTGGCCCGCTCACGACACTTGACTATTCCCTGGTGCCCGTCGTGTAACTTCTCTAGCACACTGTTCCTCATCACTGAGGGGATTACTAGTCTAGTCCCCCGCAATAACAGTCCATTGTGTGTGCTGAGTACGGCTCTTTCAGCCCAGTAGGGCCTCACCAGAGTGTCCAGTCTGCTGCGATCTGGCCAGCCCTCTGCGCAGTGTCTCATCACCTCCGAACAGATGCTGTCTGCGCTCAGCTGTTTGCGCAGCTCTGACAGGTAGGCCTCGCTCGCTGGCACGTTTGACAGCACGTAGTCCACATAAATGTTTGTCTCTTCCATCAGGCCATCGCCGTCTGTGACTCCACCTGATTTCAGCGGAGCACGGGAGAGTGTGTCTGCAGCCGTGAGGCTCTTCCCTGGAACGTGTGTGATGGTGTACCTGTATCGCATGAGTCTCATCCTGAATCTCTGTATTCTAGGTGGGAGTGTGTCCAGTGCCTGTCCACCTAGCAGGCTCACGAGGGGTTTGTGGTCAGTCTCCAGCTCAAAGTGAAGGCCGATGATGAAGTTGCTCAACCTTTCACATGCCCAGGTCAGGGCCAGCGCTTCCTTCTCCACCTGAGCGTACCTCTGCTCCGTGCTCGTGAGTGCTCTGGATGCGTATGCCACCGGCGCCCAGGTGCCCTGATACTCCTGAAGAAGAACCCCACCTAGACCGTATGATGAGGCGTCGGCAGAGATTTTCAGGTTCTTGTTCGGGTCGTACAACTGCAGCACCGGGGTGGACGACAGCTCTTTTTTGAGACCGTTGAATGCTTGGCTTTGCTCTGAGCCCCAGTACCACTGGTTCTTTTTTGATAGCAAGTCCCTTAGCGCTTTGTCTTTTTCAGCTAGGTTTGGCAAGAATTTACCTAGCTGGTTTACCATGCCCAGGAAGCTCCTGAGCTCGCTGATGTTCTGTGGCGGATCCATCTCTCGCATGGCGGATGTCTTATCCGGGTCCGGTCGGACTCCCTCTGGCGATATGATGTAGCCGAGGAACTTCACCGTTGTCTGGTTGAATACACACTTGGCTGTGTTCAGAGTGATGCCTGCCTCCTGTGCCTTTTCCAGAACTGCATGCACGCGGGCGTCATGCTCAGCCTGCGTGGACCCCCATATGAGCACATCATCCATGTGGCAGACGACTCCTTCCAGCCCCTCTGTCACCTTCACCATCCGGTTCTGGAAGTGTTCTGGCGCTGACGAGATGCCAAATGGAAGGCGGTTGTAAAAGTAGCGTCCGAATGGGGTGATAAATGTTGTATAGTGGGCACAGTCTTTAGTCAGTGGGATTTGCCAGAACCCCATGTTGGCATCTATCTTTGAGAATAACTTTGCCCCTGAGAGCATGCCTAGAGTCTGGTCCACTGACGGGAGGATGAACTTTTCCCGCCGTACAGCTTCATTCAGTGGAGAGAGGTCGACGCAGATCCTGACCTCGTCTTTAGCCTTCTTTGGTGCCACCACCATAGCGGAACACCACTCGGTTGGTTCCTCAATCCGGCTGATGACTCCGAGCTGCTCCATGCGCTGGAGCTCCCGCTTTACTTTTCCCATCAGAGGTAGTGGGACACGTCGTGGCACTTTCAGAGACACAGGCTTGGCGTCAGGTTTGAGCTTAATGGTGTATGGCTGTTGTACTAGTCCCAGCCCATCACACAGCTTCGGGTAAGTCTGCTTTACTGAGTCCATGTCAATACTGTCTATCCTTGCTACCAGCCTGAGGTTGACTGATGCAAGACGGCTCAACAGAGCTGTGGTCAGGTTTTTAATCACGTACATGTCCTCTGTGGTGTGCTTGTCACCGCAGTGCAGCACTTCTCTGGCCACCCCAAGTACAGACAATGGCTTATGCCCAGGCCCAAACAGTGCTTTGTTGCCCGGTGCTAGGCTGCTGGATGCCCCCCCACATATCTGTTTGTACACCCGCTCGGGTATGACGGTGACATCAGCCCCAGTGTCTATTTTAAAATGCACTTGAGTGTCTCTGATCTTCACGTCTACTGTCCATGCCTGTTTGCCTGCGTCTACTATGCCAAGGAAAATGTCCTCCTCTGTGTCCTCAGCCACTGCACTCACACACTTGTTAGACCTACACACTTTACTGTAATGTCCACGTTTCCCGCATTTATGACACTCTGCATTCTTTGCGGGGCAGTTGAAACTGGCATGAGCTGGTGTCTTACCACATCTCTGGCATGACTGCCCTGCTGCCGGTGTGTAGCGCCTGTCCTTGGTCTGCTTAGCTGGGTGTTTGCTTTTCCAAGCTGGCATTTTTTTCTCTTTGTCTTTGTTGCCGCGGACTGCGTCCACCGTCGCTCTGTCCCCTCGAATATCCGTCTGTTGTCTTTTAATGTCCTCTGCTTGCCTGACCATGTTGATGGCTTTCGCCAGGTCCAGTCTACTCTCCATCTGCATTCTTTGCGAGAGTGCGCTGTCTCTGATGCCCACCACGATCCGGTCCCGCAGCAGTTCCTCGCGAAGTGCACCATATCCGCAGTCTTCAGCGAGTGCATACAGAGCGGTGATGAATGAGTCTGCAGATTCTGTCGGCCCTTGTGCTCGCATGTTGAATTTGGCTCGCTGATATATTACATTCTTTTTAGGCACAAAAAAGTTTGTAAAACCTTCTTTCACGGAGTGATATTCCAGTACTTGTTCCTCCGTTAAGCGTAGCCCTCTCAACACGTCGTCTGCTTCGTCTCCCATGCAATAAATCAGCGTGTTCACCTGATTTGCTTGCGAAGACTTGTGCAAGTCGCTGGCCACTCGGAAGCGTTCAAAGCGCCTAATCCACTTTTCCCAGTCCTGTGGCTTCGAAAAGTCGAAGGATTCGGGAGGGGTTTATCGAGAACATAGCTGAAGCCGTAGCACGTGCTTGAGCCTGTGGAACGGCTTGCTGCACATGCGCTGCCGCTGGTTCCTGCTCCTCTTCCAACATGCTTTCTGGCTGAGTAAACTTTCTTTTTTTTCTCGTATAACCCACTCCTTTCCTACCCTTCACTGATGAACCACTTCTGACACCATGTCGTGTTGGGTTCTTTAGATAAGATCAATGGAGGCCCAGACAGGTTTTCTATGGCTTCCCTTTATTCCAGCACACCAAACATTTACATTACCCAGAATGCATTGCAACATATAGTGTAGGAAGTCCCCGCCTAGACAGCCCCCTACTGTCCTGGCATATCATTGCACATAACTTACACCACTACGGGTGGAGGCGGGTGGAGGCGGGTGGAGCCGTGCCAAGCGGATACTTTTTCTGTATCTATTCTGCTGAGGTTCTAAGCGTGCTGAGCCGGCACTATATCTGACGTCATCACCCTCCACCACTGATTGGTCGGGGGGCGGGGCCGTCAGACGTTTGAATCAGGAAGCGGGAGTCGGCCCGAGAGCGACTCGCGGCTCGCAGCGATTTTATTATCCAGCGCAAACGTCTGTTTCATGATCCAACTCTGAGGTGCAGATGTTCATAAACCTGGTGGCTGACGAGAGAATTAAAAAAGGGATGTAGACGAGCGATAAGGAACGATCAGATCCACAGGAACTATTCTCAGCCGCTCGCGGCTCCAGCTGATTTCTCATCAGCAGCGACACAAACAAAGGGGTTGCACAATCGAGTACGTCACGGCAGCTTCACCCCAACCCACCCACTTCTCACCTGGCTGTGGAAAAACAAACGAGGACAAAGCGGGGAGAGGCGAGACAAGGCGTGACGAGCCGTCCCGAGGTGAGTCGGGCTGAGTAGTTACTAGTGGAAAAGCGCCAATAGGGTCTTCAGAGGGGGGGGGTACTGTCAGGTTTGGCTACTGGGATAGCTGCATGGTGCCCTGATCTCCTCCTCCTCATTTTAACTACATTAGTCACACCCACACGCACACAACATATCCAGGGGGCAGGAGTGAGGTCTTCCTACACCCATGTTTCCCACGTTCGGCCTGGGTCCGGAGGACCAGGGGAAGGACCGATAGCTGGGCCCAGTTATGGGCTCGTCGTGCTGCCTAGGTAGGGCTCCTGGGCTGTACTCTAGGGCGAGTTGGGAGTGGTGAGAGAATGCTTGTCCATGTCTTTGTCAGTGAGTATGTCAGTAAGTGTATTTGTGTGAATGGGTGTCAATTGTCTAGCCTGTTTTTGGATCTCTTTGCTGCTGGGCTTGCCTGGGTGGCTCCTTGTTCAGAATCAGAATCAGCTTTATTGGCCAGGTTCGAACATTGTCCAACAAGGAATTTGACTCCGGTAGTTTCGCTCTATGGTGTTAAGAAATAAACAATAAACAAATAAACAATAAACAGATGTGGTATTTCTATGTACGGTATGAACATTTTAAAGGTGCAGCAGTTTGAGGTAGTGAATACAAAGTGCGAGGTGCAGCAGGGTGAGGCAGACATGATTATTAAAGAGGGTGCTAGATGATTTATTTATTTTGCACGTGTTTGGTTACTCTGAGACTGTTATTTGTGAGAGTTCATCAGAGCAACTGCTTGCGGGAAGAAACTGTCTATGTGTCTGGAGGTTCTGGCGCACAGAGCTCTGTAGCGCCGTCCAGAGGGGAGGAGTTGGAACAGGCGGTGTCCCGGGTGTGAGGGGTCTGCAGGGATGCTACCTGCCCGTTTCCTGGTCCTGGACTGGTACAGGTCCTGGATAGATGGGAGGTTAGTCCCAACTATCCTCTCTGCAGACCTGATTGTCCGTTGCAGTCTGTGCCTGTCCAGTTTGGTGGCTGATCCAAACCAGACAGTGATGGAGGAGCAGAGAACAGACTGTATGATGGCAGAGTAAAAGGTGATCAGCAGCTGCTGTGGCAGGTTAAACTTCCTGAGCTGCCGCAGGAAGTACAACCTTCTGCTGCGCCTTCTTCCTGACAGAGTTGATGTGGGTGGTCCACTTCAGGTCCCTGGAGATGGTGGACCCCAGGAACTTGAAGGAGTCTGTGGTGGAGACAGTGCTGTTGAGGATGGTGAGGGGGGGGAGTGGCGGTGGGTTTTTTCCTGAAGTCCACTGTCAACTCCACAGTCTTGAGCGGGTTCAGCTCCAGGTGGTTCTGACTGCACCAGTGGACCAGCTGTTTCACCTCCTGTCTGTACGCGGACTCGTCACCTTCCCGGATCAGGCCGATGACTGTGGTGTCGTCCGCGTACTTCAGGAGTTTCACAGACGAGTCCCCTGAGGTGCAGTCGTTGGTGTAGAGGGAGAAGAGCAGTGGTGAGAGGACGCACCCCTGGGGGGCGCCAGTGCTAATGGTCCGGGTGCTGGATGTGATGCTCCCCAGCCTCACCTGCTGCCTCCTGTCACTCAGGAAGCTGGTGATCCACTGACAGGTGGGGGCAGGCACGGTCAGCTGGGTGAGCTTCTGGTGGAGGATTGCAGGTGCGATCGTGTTGAACGCCGAGCTGAAGTCCACGAACAGGATCCTCGCGTAAGTCCCTGAGGTGTCGAGATGACGCAGGATGTGGTGCAGTCCTATGTTGACTGCATCATCCACCGACCTGTTTGCCTGGTAAGCAAACTGCAGGGGGTCGAGCAGGGAGCCTGTGGTGTCGTTCAGGTGGCTCAACACCAGCCGCTCGAAGGTCTTCATGACCACAGATGTCAGGGCGACGGATCTGTAGTCATTTAGACCTGTGATGGTGGGTTTCTTCGGGACTGGGATGATGGTGGAGCGTTTGAGGCATGAGGGCACCTCACACAGCTCCAGGGACCGGTTGAAGATCCGTGTGAAGGTGGGAGCCAGCTGCTCGGCGCAGACTCTCAGGCAGGAGGGGGACACGCCGTCCGGGCCTGGAGCCTTCCTGGTCTTCTGCCGCTGGAACAGCCTACACACCTCCTCCTCACAGATCCTGAGTGCAGGCAGGGTGTCGGGTGGGGGGAGGGGGGTAGACAGAGGTGGGGGGGGGGTTGGCTGGGGTGAGGTGTGAAAAGGCGGGCAGTGGGGGGGAGGGGGGATGGTGGAGGTGGAGCAGCAGGGGGGTTGGCTG
The DNA here is from genome assembly GCF_033807715.1 of Cololabis saira. NCBI lineage: Eukaryota > Metazoa > Chordata > Actinopteri > Beloniformes > Belonidae > Cololabis > Cololabis saira. Next base: position 1,049,521 of record NC_084592.1, on the reverse strand, counting down.
AGGTGAGGTGAGATGTGAAAAGGCGGGCAGTGGGGAGGGAGGGGGGGGTGGTGGAGGTGGAGCAGCAGGGGGGTTGGGGGGGGTGGTGGAGCAGGGGGGTTGGGCGGGGATGGTGGAGGTGGGGCAGCGGGGAGGGGGAAGGGGGGTGGTGGTGGTGATGATGATGACGATGATGATGGTGATGATGGTGATGATGATGATGATGATGATGGTGAGCCGTTGGCCTCATCGAATCGGCAGTAAAAATTGTTCAGCTGGTTGGCCAGCTTGAGGTCGCCTGCAGGGCGTGGAGCTGTTTTTTTCAGCCCCGTGATGTTCTGCAGGCCTCGCCACACAGAAGAGGGGTCAGGGTTGGCAGAGAGGCGATTCTGCAGCCGTTCGCCGTAGGATTGCTTCACTTTCCTGATCTCTCGTCAATGTGTTTTTGGCCTGCTTAAACAGGGCTCGGTCGCCGCTCCTGTAGGTATCCTCTTTGTCTCGGCGCAGCTTCCGGAGGCTCGAAGAGAACCACGGCTTGTTGTTACTGTACGTGCAGAACGTCTTGGTCTGCACACACATGTCCTCACAAAAACTGATGTAAGATGTCACAGTGTCGGTCAGTTCATGGATATCTGAGGCCGCAGCTTCAAAGACACTCCAGTCCGTGCACTCGAAGCAGGCCTGAAGCTTCAGCTTTGACTCCTCTGTCCACTTTTTTATTGTCTTCACTACAGGCTTCGAGGTTTTTAGTTTCTGCCTGTAGGTAGGGATCAGATGGAGCAGACAGTGATCCGAGTGTCCAAGAGTTGCGCCGGGAACAGAGCGGTATGCGTTCTTTATGATGGTGTAACAATGGTCCAGAGTCTGCGTGCCCCTGGTGGGACACGTGACGTGTTGCCTGAATTTCGGGAGTTCGTGAGTGAGGTTTGCTTTGTTAAAATCCCCCAAAACAATAAAGAGTGAGTTCGAGAGTTTTTTCTCCAGGTCTGTTATCTGGTCGGCCAGCCGCTGCTTGGCTTCAGCCACACACGCGTCGGGTGGAATGTAGACGGCGACCAGAACAAAGGATGAAAACTCCCGCGGTGAATAAAAGGGTTTACAGTTCACAAAGAGTGTCTCTAAGTGAGGACTGCAAGATTCATTTAGCACTGTGGCATCCGTACGCCATCCTTCGTTTATATAGAAGAAGATCCCGCCGCCTTTTCCTTTCCCGATAGTTCCCTGCTGCGGTCCGCCCGGATGAGTCGGAACCCCGGCAGCCGTACTGCGTTTCAGGTTTCAGTGAAGCAAAGGGCGGCAGATCTGCTAAAGTCCCGGTTATTTGTGATGAGCATAAGAAGTTCATCTATTTTGTTTGTAAGGGAGCGGACATTCCCCAGGTGAATGGAGGGGAGCGCGGTTCGGAATCCTCTCTCTCTCAGCCGCACGAGGGCTCCTGCGCGCTTTCCCCGTTTGCGTCTCCTGTAGAGCCGGTAAACAGCGGCTGCTGCTCCTACCAAAATCTCCTTAATGCTGTCCGGGTCGGAGAAAATTGGGCAAGATGTGCCGGGAGAAGACTTCCTAATATGAAGTAATTGTTCTCTGCTGAAGGTGACCTGTGAAGGGCAGCAGAAAACAGGAAAAATAAACAAAAAGCTGAAAAAAATCAGAGAGCGAAACACCGAGGCGACCGTAGGCGGCGCCATCTTGCGCATATGTATTGTTGGGGAAGGGCTGGCCTTTCGTAGAAGTGAGGTCTTCTTACACACCCTGGGGGGCATGGACATCTTGACCCCATAGTCCGCCTATGCTGGGTGGCGTGTGCTCGGCTGGTCCTGGTCCGTCACTGTGGGTTTTGTGGCTACGTTCTCCCATGGTCATAGGGCCTCCGTTTGGGGCTTCCCTCTGTCGCCTGCTGGGTGAGACGGGGAACTTGCTGGCAAGGGGTTTCCTCCCGTCCCTCTTCTGGTCCTCCGTGAGGCTGCAAGCTTCATACAATGATGAAAAAACTGGCTCTATAGGTCTCTGGGCTATTGTTGATGGTAACTCTGAGTATTTAAAAATAATAATGAAAAAAATAATAACTTCTCACCACCAGAAACCTAATCTGCCCTGATGTTTGCCACACGGAGAGGCACCAATGTGAAGCCATGGGTGCTCTGGTCATTCAACTGGGAAAGTTTTCTGTTGTGGGAGAACACATCAACCAGATCCAGCAATGTGGATGCAATAACATATAAACTATAAAATAAACATAAACACTTCCGCAGCTGTCGCTACTAAATACAGTTGACCGACCAGCGGTCTGGCTCACAACATGCACGACACAGTATAACAAACTAGTTAAATGCATTGACTACAATTCTCTGCCCAGACACAAAAACAGCCTCTTAAATAGATCACTTTGCAAGCGTTGGGAGTGATGGTGACCAGCCTCCCTTTCGGTTTGGTGAACAGCTGTATGGTTCTCTCTCTTTCTCTCCTCATGTCCGTGAAGATGAGGGGGATGTAGTGGGATGTAGTGTCGGTACCATAGTTGGGCTTCCGTCGCCCAGGGATTGGTCTGGCGGCATCCGGTACTGCTGCTGTACAAACAGAATTTCTCCATTGAGGGAGGAATAAAGGACAATCTAATCTAATCTAATCTAATCTAATCTAATCTAATTTAATCAAATCCACGTCATGGGGGCATACACAGGTCCCTCACTCAGTTCGTCTGGGGCTCGGAATCATTTGCAGGTCACTCATTTGTAGAGCTGCTCCCAGACAGACTGTGGTTGCCATTTCCTGGCTACCACACTTCTTCAGGCACGGAGAGGAGGCAGCCCTTTGACCTGTAGCCCATCACACTAAAGTAGGAGCTGTGGCCTTCACAGCTCCCCGGCTCAGGAGAGATGAGGTCCATGTTGGAGTGGTTGAAGGAGAATGTGTGACAGACCATTTGAGAAATAGGGAGAGAGTGAGAAAGGGAAGAGCTGCTCTTCATAGCTGGGCCACTGCAAGACCCTTATGGGTTTTGGGGTCCATGCCCAATGAGAGGTAAATTCCTTATCACCTAAGTATCATAAATGTAGCAAAGCCTGCTGAGGTTTTGAGTCGTTTAGAGAGTTTCTTTATCTCAAACCATGTGTTCAGGCTTTGGGGTTGATGCTAGGCCTTTATTTCTTTCTAGTCCTCCATCCTTGCCTTTCTTTTCTGTGTACTGTGTCCCAACATAATTTATGCAAAGTATCATTGGGGTTGGATCTATTTAGAACTCTTCAAAGAACTCTTAACCTGTCAACTTCATCATGAGTTGACAATGAGCATAAATCTGATTTGATTTTTTTGGGGGGTTAAAATAAGTCTGGAATGGCAGCAGCTTTATACTTAATGTACTATATTATACTGAATATTAAATATTGCACAGATGTGTTTCTTTGTTTGTTTTACTTTTTGTTTTGTTTTTTGTTTTGTGTTTTGCACTTTTTCTCTTCTATGACCTTTACATTACACACTATTTTCCAGAGACAACTTCCTGGTATTAGACATCTTCTTTGAAGCTTTAAACTATGAAACAATTGAGCAAAAGAAAGCGTATGATGTTGCAGGTTTATTAGGTAAGTTTTATGCCTGTTTTGCTTTGTATAATGAATATTGGACAGGTTTTCTCAAGTGCAGTAAAATATTTTTAAAGCAATTGTATTTTTCTTAATAACTTGCAAGAAATAGGAATAGCCCTTCTTTCATGTGCTTAAGTTCTTTATTTCTAGGTGATATTGGTGGACAGATGGGATTATTTGTTGGAGCCAGCATTCTGACGGTTTTAGAAATACTGGATTACATCTATGAGGTACAGTGTTTATGCAGAATCACACACATCAATCAAAGTGTGGTACAATTAGCAATGAAAACAGCTATTTTCCTGTAGGATTTAAGGAATGTTTCTATCATAACCAGAAGTATTTATTATGTATAAATACGCTAATGTGTTTTTGTTTGCTCTATTTTTAACAAAGTGTTTATTTTTTAAAAGTTACCATTGATCACATTTGTACATTGTTGTGCCTCGGACACCTCGGACACCACATGTTATTTTACTACGGGGAAAGTCCCCCCCCTCGCCCAGGTTACTGATGCGGGGAGGCCTCGTGGTCTAAGCGGTAACGTGCCCGTGCACGGTCACCTCAAAATACACATGTAACGGCTGCCGTTACATGTGTATGCAAACAAAATAAACAGTAAACACAAATCAACGTTAAACGCTTTAAACTAATTAACTGTCCAGACACAGAAGCACCACGTCTCCCTGGTTCTGGTTCTGGAGGTGTCGTCGGCGTCCTGAGGGTTTTGGGGAGCTTCTCAGTTCAGCTCAGGTCCATCAGGTGCTGATCCACGCTTCTGCCGGTGTCTCAGTCTAAGCGGCCTCCTGGTTCCTCCTCTGCTTCTAACTCTGAAATAAAGTCAAGAAACTTCAAGGATGCCCTTTCATACACAAAACATGCTGGCACTTAGAAGATAGGGAGAACATGTGGTCATTCAGAGAGACCTCTAAAGGAAATTAAATAACACTTTCAGATTCATGTGATGTAGGAGATGTTTAGGAACGCCTATCTTCTTCATTCTTAAAATGAGTGGCTTCTCATGTCACCTGTCTCTTCATTCCTGATTCTATATTCAAACAGCTCACGTAGCTGCAGCAATGTGCAAAACAGACATCATGTCCACATCCCTCCCTCAGGAGCCGTCGCTTAGCGGCCTGCAGCCTCCGCCTCACGGTCTGCCGGCTGCTGCGCCACCAGCATCTCCAGCGCTGTGATCTGCTGCTCCGCCTGGCCCTGGAGCAGGGCTGCCAGGTCCACCAGCACCTGCGCCAGCTTCTCGAGGGCCCGTTCCTCCATTGGGGTGGACTGACAGGACAGAGGACACGGGGTTTAGTGAAGAAATCTTTATTCACCCAGACACAAGTGTGACAGCAACTCTCAGTAGCTCCGTGCCTTCCCTCGAGCAGAGACCCATTGCTGGTGTGAAGCCGCTCTTTATGTAGCCAGGCAGGGTGGAGAGATTAATTGGGCACAGCCCAAACCCAATCCTCCACCCTGCCACAGTATGTATTCCAGGTTCTTGTGGTCCATCCAGACCAGAAACCGAACAGTCGAGCCCTCAAGCAAGTGTTGCCATTCCTTTCACAGCAAGCAGCTCTGTTCGACAGTCAGGAGAGAGACCTTTCCTTCCCTTCTGCCCTTGCCTGTGCCCGTCCGCTGTCGCCGAACCTGGTCCCAAGCTCGTGCCACCCTCCTCAAGTCTGTTGCCAGTTATGCCATTGGGGCTAACCGTCGTAGGACTCCAGTCCCAAGGTACCGAGTGGGCCAGAAGGTATGGCTCTCAGCCTGGGTCCTGCCATTCCAAGTGGAATCACGTAAGCTGGCGCCCAGATACCAGGTGGCCCAGGTCCATTTTCCATACTGAAGTTCATCAGCCCATCGGCTGTCCGGCTCCATCTGCCCAGGTCTATGAGAGTACACCCAACATTTCATGTCTCTAAACTGAAGCCGGTCCATGAAAGCTCTCTGGTCCCAAACACAGCACCGCCTCCTCCTCGCTCCACTTAGCCTCTGCAAAAATAAAATGTTTGCAATGTTGGAAAATCACTGTCCTGCAAAGAGTAAATAATATCCAATCTACTTTTCATGACTAGTCTTTTTAGACTGATGGTATGCAACAAATGTATGAGCTGTGGAATGAAAATGCAGCATGGTGTGAAGAGCATCATACAACACAGACATCATCAGTGTGATTTTATTTTATTTGAGAAGATTTTAAGGCAAGACAAGGCAAGGCAAGTTTATTTGTATAGCACAATTCAACACAAGGTAATTTAAAGTGCTTTACATCAACATTAAAAGCAGCAAGACACAATTAAACAGTAAATAACAAATAAAATGAAATAAAATGATAAAAAATAGAGGTAAAATAATAAAAAGAAAAAGTTATTAAAAAATAAGGGCAGTATAGTACAGCAGGTAAGTATTTAATTTAAGAGTATGCTTCATTAAAGGTATAGTCTGTGATCGTATTCCAAAACATTTATTGTTATACTGGGTGACATGGTCCTTCCATCCTGAGAGTAGCCAGTGAGTAATGTGTTCAGAAAGAGGAAAGAAAAAAATCCGACCTCTCTGACAGCTTTAATCCTGTAAAAACTCTGACCAATCTGTTTTTTGCACTCCGAATGGCACGGATTGGTCAGAGGACCAGAGGATTGGCAGGGGGGAAAGAACCAATCAGATGCCTTCATTTTAAGTCCCGCCGACGCCCCCTCTGTCCCATGCGCGCACTCTACTTCCAGCCCCCGTGTCCGCTTCCCACGGGTCTTCCTCGGCTCAGAGTGTCCCAGTGTAACCTCCCGCTCCTCCAGACCGACTGGCAACCGTGAACTGACATCGGAGGGTCACGTAACGGCTTGCCCTGCTAAAAAGGCTAAAAAAAGAAAGCCAAAGTGCGATTCTGCGGCGCAGGTTGTCCGCTACTGGGGGTCTGCCACGGTCTGCCCCAGTATGGGGGTCCATGGGGATGGAGGCGTCTCCATCCCGGCGAGGGCGGAGAGCGCCTGGCGGTGCGCTGCGCTGCCGTGCAGGCTCTGTTGCCACGGCTACGCCATAGGGTACGCCGTAGCCTATGGCATCGGGTACGCGGCGAAGCTTACCATTCTGCGTTGGTGTAACGTGGAGCCATAAATCAGCCGTCAGTGTGTGCTCTGTGTGCTGTTCTGAACTTCTCTGTTGTGCTCATTTTGCTGGGACGTCGGGTCCCTCTGCCGAGACACAACTTTTGCGGTATGCGTTCATTGTTGTGTCTAAAAATGATGCGCAGTGTCCACCCAATCAGAAACGGTACAGATATTCTGTGATATTTTTTTATATTTATAAAAAAATTTAATTATAAAAAAATATAGGATCCCCATAACTTTGATTGGGTGGGCAGGACGCACGTTTGGGTGGGCACAGCCCACCCCTGCCCCCCCCTAAAACCGGCCTTGCTTACAGGTGAATGAGACATTCCCGATCACCTGCGCCAACTGCCTGCTGTCTCTCCCCCCGGAGGGATCGTGGTCGGGGGTCCCGAAGACCCCCGACTCTAGAAGACGGGGGAGACGTGCCGGTGTGATTGTCCGACTCAAAGCTCACCTGAGAGTGTCCTCCTCCTCGGCTGAGTTGCGCCACAGATCTTCTTCTCCTGCTCGGTTCGTCTGCAGCCGTTGGATCCGCCCTGTCTTTCCGGAGCCAGCGTCGCTGATTACTCCGGTAAAGGGACCTGCTACGCTGGCGCAGCTTAAGGCTGGAACATCTGGGAGAAAGTATGCTTGCTTCCAGCCTCCCGACGCTGGTTCCATCTCGCTCACCTGGTCTTCCGCTCCTCCTGTCGCGTCACTGACACGTCATCAGAGCGCCGACACCGTGAAAGGAATATTGCCGGGAACATTGCGAGACTGTGCCATACTGTGTGTGGTGGACGGAGAGGTGTGGATCCCAGCCTGCTCTGTCCCATCCAGAGATCCACTGGTCAAATCCACATTAAAACTGAACTTTTTAATGCCCAGTCCCTATCAAATAAATCAAGCCTGGTCCATGATCACATCCTTGATAAAGATATTGACCTGATGGGCCTCACTGAGACCTGGCACCAACCTGAGGTCTTTTCCTCATTAAATGAAGCCTGTCCCCCTGGATACAATTACCTGCAGAGAGCTTGCTGTACTGGCCGAGGTGGTGGCCTGGCGGTAATCTACCGCAATACTCTCAAGCTGTCTCCTCTGTCTCTACCTGAAGTGTCCTCTTTTGAATATTTGGCCTTCAAATCAAAACCTCCATCCAAGATCAATGCTGTACTAATTTACCGGCCACCCAAACCACACCCACCCTTCGTCAAAGAAATTCATGACCTTCTCACCTCCCTCTGCTCTCTATCTTCCAATAATATTATACTGGGTGGTATGAACATTCATATTGATAACCCCTCCTCCACCCTGTCAGCTGATTTACTTCATGTGTTGGACTGTCTCAGCCTTGATGCACCCACACACACCAGGGGGCGCACTTTAGACCATCTCAGACTCTCCCTCCATCAAAAATCTGGCAGTATATGACCTGGGTATCTCTGATCACAGCATGGACATGTCCTGCTCATCCCACCTCCCCCAGCCTAAATGCGATATTCATTTTCGCAATTTAAAAAACATCAACCCTGCCATTTTGCATTCTGACCTCCGAATGCTGGCCTCAGTTAACTTTCCATCAGTTATGGAATCGGTTGAACACTACAACCATTCTCTCCGCTGCCTCCTGGATGTACATGCCCCTCTCAAAACAAGGACTGTGTCTTTCTCCCGCAATGCCCCCTGGTTCACGAATGAACTGCGCAGGATGAAAGCTGCTGGCCGTGCCATTGAAAAACGGATTAAATCATCTGGCCTGGTGGTACACAAGCTGGCCTACAGAGACCATCAGAAGGCCTATGCAGCAGCCCTTAAAGAAGCCCGGTCCACCTATTATTCGAACATCATCAATAGCAGTCCAGGAAATTCAGCAGCTTTTTTCCACCATAAATCATCTCCTTAATTCCAAAAACCAAACCCAAAAACAGAGTCTACAGCAGAACACTGTAACAGGTTTCTTGTATTCTTCAAAGACAAGATCAATTCCATCCGGTCTCAGCTCGCAGGCTCCCCAGCACCATATCTGCCATCTGCCTGCCCTCAACCTGTAACTTTTAGCACATTTGCTCCTGTCACACAGACCGAAGTCGAGAGTTTCATCAAAAAAATGAAACCCTCCACCTCCACTTTGGATCCCATTTCTACAACACTCATAAACTCCAACCTGTCTGTTATGAGCCCTCTTATCACACAAATAATAAACCACTCATTAAACTCCGGCCATGTCCCGCCGTCACTCAAGACTGCCTCGACCCAGAATGTCTGTCCAACTACCGGCCCATTTCCCATCGTCCATTTCTGTCCAAGGTGCTTGAAAAAGCTGTTGCCACACAGCTACAGCTACAGGAACATCTTCAACACCATTCACTATTTGACATTTTTCAATCTGGTTTCCGCACTGCCCATAGTACAGAGACAGCATTATTGAGGGTAACCAATGACCTTCTCATCTCCGCCGTCTCTGGATCCCCCTCCCTGCTCATCCTCCTCCACCTTTCAGCGGCTTTTGATACTGTTGACCACCATATCCTCCTAAGCCATCTACACACCAACATTGGTCTCCATCACTCCACACTGGACTGGTTCACCTATTACCTTGCTGACAGAACAGAGTACGTCAGCCTGGGATCTTCCAAGTCCCAAACAGCCCCTGTTACGTTTGGTGTCCCCCAAGGGTCTGTCCTAGGACCTCTCCTTTTTATTTTGTACATGCTGCCCCTGGGTCGTGTCATCAGCCGAAACGGCATCTCTTTTCACTGCTGCCGATGACACTCAGCTGTACCTCCGAACCGACCACAACCCCAGTCCTCTCATCATCACCCACTCAAGCCTTTCCAACTGCCTGGAGGAGATTAGGGCGTGGATGAGTCACAATTTCCTCGAAATTAACAGTTCCAAAACCGAAGCCATGCAAATTGGCAACCCTCACCAGGTCCAGTCATCCCCCATAACCACCATCTCCTTCTCCGGTCAAGACATCCCCCTCTCTACCTCTGTTACAACCTCGGTGTGAAGCTGGACCCACAACTCACCTTCATAAACCACATCAAACATCGTCCACGCCCTAATCTCCTCCAGCCTCGACTACTGTAATAGCCTGCTCATCGGTATCCCCAACAAACACCTCCGGAAACTTAAATTCATTCAGAACTGTGCTGCCCGAACTCTAATGAAAACTCGCAAATACGACCATATCACCCCTATTCTTCAGAACCTACACTGGCTTCACATAACCTCAAGAATCCAATACAAGATCGCCCTCATCACCCACCTCTGCATCTACAGCAATGACCTCATTCTTCTTCCGGCTCTCGACGAAGGCGGACGCTTTTCTGCTCTCTCCCTTATCTGTCTGCCCTGCTACTGCTTTTGTTTGTCTCGTCTTCAGAGTCTCTTCTTTTTCACTCCTCCGAAACTCTACAATCATGGAATTGATTAACTGGTCTCTCAGCACAATTGACCAAATTTTTGCGACCAGAAGACAGGGGGTAAGGGAGCCCTCTTGCCCCGATGGGACATTCTTTTTTGGATACACAATGGATTCCTACAAATACTGGAAGCCTTTGTGTCTCAAGATTCTGTCTGTCAAGGACGTTTAAGATGCCTTCATAATTGGATTTATGATAGCAGGATTTCTCCTGATCATCCTCCTGATAGGAGGAGAGGGATTACTTGGCTACCTACAAACGCTTAAGACGTCGACAGCTGTTTTGGCTCTTTCAGAGCAAGGCAAAGCAAGGCGATCAACGCTCTGACTTTAACGTTGGGGGAGCAAGGCCGTAAGGTGGATGCGATTCTCGAACAGAATCGCAGGCTGGCGGCGGTCTTTGAGCTCATTGGCAAGATTGATAACACCCTGGAGAAGTTGGAAGCTCGGCTTGGCAGGAAGTGATCACAAATTCGTCTGACTGGAGTCGCCATTGATGAACCAGAGACTGAAGGCAGACGGGAAATTACTGGGCTGCCTGTTTTAAATATAATTGTTGATTCTATAATCTGGCCTTGAAAGAGCGTTCTTCGGCCGATCGCTCCGGTCACAATCTTTCTGGTGGAATGGAAACAAGGCGACTCTGCCCCCACTACTAACCCTCCCCCTCTCCAACGAACACCTGTGGATCCCTGTTTCAGAACTGTACTGAGCCGCCTGATAACATCAAGGACATGTGGCTGAGAGCAGCTCTGGGCGAAGGTTCACGGACGGACTCATCACTTCACAGACAGACACTTACTGATAGACACACACACCTCCCTCAATTCGACGCCTTCCTCGGCTCCTCCCTCTTATCAGCCCCCCCCCAACAGTCTCCGGGTTTCGAGCGCCAGACGGCGATCACTTGGATGTACTGTGCGGGAACCCCCCCGCCCCCCACACCCCACACCCCACACCCACACACCCACATGCAAGTCTTGTGATGTCTGTTGCACTGTGTGCTGCTGAGGTGTTTTTTGCACCTTGATACTGTGTATATACTCAGTGTGAAGATGTTTTTTTTCTCCCCCCCCCTATCCCAGTGTTACCCTTTGGAAAACAGGCACACAATACCATTGTGTCGCCGCCGATGTATCCGAAGTCAAAATTCGTTTTCTAAGCTGACCTAATAAACTTGATTCTGATTCTGATTCTGATTCTGATCACCACCTCTGCATCTACAGCAATGACCTCATCACCACCTCTGCATCTACAGCAATGCCCCTCAATACCTCAAGGATCTCCTGACTCCTCACTCATCCACCCGTAACCTCCGGTCACAAAACACCAACCTCCTCTGTCAGCCCCGCACACGACTCCGCTCCCTGGGAGACCGAGCCTTCTGCTCCCTCCCTGTACACCTATGTCAACCCCAGTCTGTGGACAATTTTAAAAAAAGGGGCACATGCAGCACCAGAGGAAATAAAACACTGGACCTTTTTTATGCCAACCTTAAAGAGGCATATACATCATCAGATCTGATCATGACCTGATACACCTTATCTCCCTGTATCAGTCTCTGGTATGCAGACACCCACACCAGACAGATCTCGGCTGAAGAGTCGCTGGAGACTGTTAAGGACTGTTTTGACCCTACGGTGTGGGATCTGTTCTGTGAGGACTTCAGGGAGGACATTGACAGTCTTACCAACTGTGTCACGGACTACCTAAACTTCTGTGTAGACTCCACCATACCCACCAAGACAGTTAGAGTGTTTGTAAACAGCAAACCATGGATCACTCCTGACATTAAAGACCTGCTCAAGGACAAAAGGAGGGCCTTTAAGTCAGGAGACAGGGACCTGCTGAAGACTTTGCAGAGGGACCTGAGGAGGAAGATCCGAGAGGGAAAGAGCAGCTACAGGAGGAGGATGTAAGAACAAGCAACGGGATGATGTCAGCGGGGTCTGGAGGAGCCTGAACACCATCTCAGGATGTAGCAACTCCAGACCTGCGCTGGACAGGGATCAGGAGTGGGTGAATGACCTGAACAGGTTTTTAAACATGTTTGAACCAGCCACCCCTCCCCCCACCCAACCAGCCCTGCTGCAACTTCCCCCGACTGGAGCCTCTGCTGCTCAAAGGACTCACACCTCAACTCCCTTCCCTGCTACCCCCCCTCCACTACCCCTGTGCACACTCTCTACTCCACCACCCTGCTCCCACCCCCCACTGCTCCTTCACAACCCCTCACCCCACTCCCTACTCCACCGAACCCACCAAAAATCCCCTCCCTGCAACCCCGCCCAGCCGGACGGTCCCCGGCCTGAGTCGGGCGATGGGGGTGTGTAGCGGGGTGGAGGATTGGATGTGGTCTGTGGGGAGCAGCACGCAGGTGGCGCCTGGTTCAGCTGATTGGGCACACCTGCCCAATCAATCTCTCCACCCTGCCTGGCTATAAAAACAGCGGCTGCACACCAGCAAAGAGCTCTGCTCGAGGGGACACAGAGCTACTGAGTGGTTGATACTCGTCTGTGTCTGGCTAAAATAAAATAGTCACAATTTCTCCTCTTAACCCCGTGTCCTCTGTCCTGTCGGTCGACCCCGGTAGCAGCAAGATTGCAACAGATATTGTTGAAACTAGTTTGCAAGGAAGTCAAGATTGTCTTGACCATGTCTACATGCCGAATTGCATAGCATAGTAGCACTTTCCAGCTGTACTCCTACAGCCCCAAAGCGCTTTACACTGTAGACATCCACACACACAAACCAGTCTGACAACCGGGAGCAACTGGGGATTCAGTGTCTTGCCCAAGGACACTTTGGTCGAAACAGAAGGAACTAGGGCTCGAACCACTGATGGTCGTACGCTCTACCAACTGAGCCACCTACCCCGAACTATAGACCAGTTGAAAAAAAAAAAAAACATGGAACACCATGTGAGAAGCAGGAGGTCAGAACTCAGCAGTCCACCTGCATTTCAATGATGAGCGATACTCTTGAGGACAAGAATGTACACATTTTCTGTAGAGAAGGATAGTGTTTTTGTCAAATCAAAATTAAACAAAAGGTGGGGGTCTCCTTTTTTTTATCTATCACACACTCACAGTGCACCCTTGAATCGCAGATTTCATAGCCATCTTTACTAATTCATGAGACCAAAACCAGATGAACTTTTCACAGTGGAAAAAAGACTCCAATAGCTCATGAGTGATAGCAGGGTCAATCACTTTCATGTCTTCAACAGCTCATGCGTTCAAAACTCTCCACACAAACCATTTTAAACTGAAAAAGCCTTTTTGATGGAAGATTAAACTTTTTCAAGAACCAAGTAAAGGAAATCCATTTGTCTTGGTTCAAGCCTTTGAGAATGTACTACAGAGGACTTGGATGGCAGTGTTAATGTTACTACTTGCATGCTGATTGTCATGCTCTAATACCTGAGCTCAGAATCTGATCAGGACATGGTGCAGACTGCAGAGCAAAATAAATTAGATAACTTTCATTTTATAACTTCTAAGCTCTTACACATCTGCATTCTGGTTGGCAGACATCTAAGAACAGAGTCAAAGTAAATGAAATGGATGCAATGTACATTCTGTGAACATTACTCACTACTGCACCTCTTTTCTGCTTTCCCTATATATAATCTTATTCCTCCATGCCGCTGTGGTCTTGGTGAAACCAGATAATTATGCACCGGCTCCAGCGTCTGCTGAGGTCACAGAAAGAGAAGAACAACAAACAACCACCAAGCACTGTGGCAACAGTGAGTCTAGAGAAAATGAAGGCAAAGGTACTGCACTGGGACAAATTTGTCATACATCACTTCCATTCTGAGCACACAATTCAATGTTCCACACTGCAAATGCATCAGACAACAACAAAAGGATATTTTTAAAAGGCTAATTGAAATATTTACACTCCTAGAACAATAAACAGTTCTAAATTACTGTTAACCATGATGCATGGTGCATATCCATAATACAGCCTTCAACTGGACCTAATTTCAACAATTTGGACATGAAACATTTTGCTCTAAGTAGATTTGACGAAGATGGAGATAACAAGAAAAAAATGATGTGGGGCCTGACAAGGATTTCCAGGTCTTGTTGGCATGTTATGCCAATGAAGAGGTCCAGCAGGACTTTTTCTTATAATCTCAATTGCTACATTACGTTACCAAAAGCAAACAAAAACACAAGAAATATCCCTTCTATGTTTACTTCTTTCTTCTTCTCTTCTTTTACTGCACTCAATTCTTCTTTTTCATCTCCTTTTATGCTGTTGGCCAATTATGAACAGCAAGAAAAGGCACATTACTGCCAACCACTTGGTAAGCAGTGTTATTTATTTGATCAGTGGTTCCTGTGTGGCGCAACAGTGTAATGGAGGCACTGGCTGAAGGGGCTGAGGAGGCAGTCAACCATGTTAGACAAAGCTTGCAAATAAATTGCTTTTAAGGCATGTTTGTTCTTCCTTATACATGTGTATGTATATATATATATATATAGTATATATTATATATATGTATACATTTTTTTAAATTGTATTCTTTATTTCATTCATTAAAAGAAAAACAAAACAATTCAATATAATTACAACAAATCTCTTTCCTTGAATGAAAGGGCGCAGAAAGAAGACTAAGCTTATTTTATCTTTCCCTTTTTCCCAAGAAATCAAATTTCAATTAATGTCTCACAGCAAGAAGATCCTGGGTTCGATTCCCGCCGGGGACGCTGTGGGCGCTGAAGTGCGTGTTAGTTCCCCCATGACTTCAGCACCCACACCCTGGTTGGGATTGGAGAAAGGATCTTTCTGTGTGGAGTTTGCATGTTCTCCTCGTGTTCCCTTGGTAGCAATGGGAGCTACCCTCACAAAAACAGTCCTGGGGCCTCATTTATCAAATTTATCAACCGTTCGTACGCACAAGTAGTAAGAACATTCCCACGCAAAGTATGGAATTTATCAACATGTACCTGTGCGTAGGAACGCGTGTAAATTCAAGCACAACTCTGACCATGCATACACACAAAACCTAGTGGTAGAACAGGGAAACTACAAATAGAACCCATTAAAAGAGTCACAGTGTTCAGCGATCTCAAACTTCACACATGTTCCCCGTTTCCTCCAATTAATAAAAATCCTGCATTAGTAATTTAGACATTTTGAATAATTGGTGTGACAAGCTATAAAAGACAGCTTTGGCAGGACGACCTGAAAAGAAAATACAAGCACCATGGCTTATCTTGCACTGGAGGAGGATTTGGAGAACCTGCGCTCCGAGGGAGCGTGTTTTCAAAGAGCGCGCTGATGTTCAGTGAAAGACAGAGCGGCTGCTTAGCAGGTACCGCTTCCCCAAAAACACTCCGATGGATCTATGCCGTCATTTACAACCTATGTTGGAGCGACAGACAAAACGCACCAAATCCATCCCAGTCACATCCAGCTCCGTCCACCCTGGGATGTTTGTCCACCGGAACATTTCAGAGAGAGATTGGAGACATATGTGGCATTTCGCAGCCGACACTGCGATGCAACTATGTCTCTGTTGCCCGTCGTTGCCCGGTGGCCTGAACGCACGACTGATTTATTCTGCAGAACAGCTCTGTTGGTGTTTGCACCTCCAAGCAGGAGCTTTTGACTCCAACCAAATCTTAATTTATATGGATAATCTTCCAAGAAATATATCAAACATGGTCAACATAATTATTTTACTAGGTAAATATCACATACATAAATGCAAATGGAATAACAGCAAACCCTCCATTGTACATCTGAAAAATGAATGTAAATTGTACTTAGCGCCTCTAAAACTGATGCGTGAAAAAAACGATATTGCCAAAAGCTTATATGAAACAATGTCTTTGTTTCTTAATTTTTGTTAATACACTTCCCATAGCTTGTCAGTAAATGTATCTTTTGTATTTGCCCTCAACCCCCCAAAATGTTGAATATCTGTAGATAATTGATTGTTTTGTTTCATTTGCCTTTTGTTGTAAACCCTACAGAATTTTGTTCAATAAAGTTTGAAAAGAAAAAAAACCTCCTGTTGTTGCTCCATATATGGTCAATTGGAGGCGTTTCCGAATGCAAATGACGCTAACCGTGCACGAGCACGGCAGTTAAGAACAGGTGGGATTTATCATCACTGATGTGCGTACGACCGGTGTCCGCACGCTTGATAAATTCAGATTTTTTTGTACTTACACGCATTCTAAATTTCATTCCTACGATAGAATATAGAACCTTTTCTACGAACGGTTAATAAAAGAGGCCCCTGGGCTCTACATGCCCCCTCTGGCCAGCCAGGGTGGAATAACGTGATCCTTCCACGCGCTACGTCCGGGCAGAGAAACCCCTGTCTGTTAAGGAGGAGACCTGAGCTCAGTGCAGGAACTCCCGGGGTTGGTAGAGGGAGAGCAATGCCCAGGACTGACTTAGGTAGGAGACCTGGGTGAAAAAATGGGATAAAAAAAACAATGAAAACTACAAAGACCTTTTATTATGCAAATGTTTTGTTATGCATGCTCTTGATTATATTCTTGTTAATTGTATTTGTTTTGCTTTTTACCAGGTGCCCAATGACACAAGAAATCACCCAAAAGGGGGGTACGCCAGCACAACTCTACCCAATGACCACCACCACACTGGACATCATGGGGTGTTTGAAGACTTTGCTTGCTAAAATGCACCATTGTTTCCCATCTGGTGACCAAAAAAAAAGAAAAGAAGCCATTTGTGTAGTGATCAATGACAGACCTCTGTATTTCTGTCATATGTTTGTTGTTACTGGTGAAAAGCTTCAGCCAAAGTTAAACATCAGTCTTGTGCTTTGAAAAAACCCAGCTTTCTTTTTCTTTTGTGCTATTGCTTTGGATGGCACTGCCCTCACCTTTTCCTTTCTTCACTTTGATCCAAGATACTTCCATCCTTCATTCCTTGCCACTGTTTGGCTTACGGTTTTTCTCCCACTAGGGGAGTTTTTACCTGCCATTGTATATGTAATAATTGCTCGGGGGTTTATATTCTGGATCTCTGGAAAGCGTCTAGAGACAACTTTTGTTGTATTAGACGCTATATAAATAAAATTGAATTGAATTGAATTGAATTGATACTTTGTCACCATTAGTGCATGATCAATACAAATGAACAACAGGAGGACTCCATGTTATTTTCATCAAATTGATTTTCCAATAAAGGGAAAAGTAATCTAATCTAACCTTAAATAATTTATCTAGTTGTCTAATTTTGTTTTTCTTATTACATTTTTTGCCTCTCAAATTACTGCACTCACAATCAGTACACATGATACATTATTTCATTGTTTTAATTGATACTAGTAATCTGTATATACAGTATTTTAGTAACAACTGAAAAAAACAACGTGACTTCAAAAAATCTATTAGCATCTTTCCACAAGATACACAATGACTAGTTTGTGGTTAATGTGTTAGAGACTAGCACCATACTTGTACATAAAATCCAACTAAAAAAGTCATCCAAAATGTTCTGTTTTGATCGTTGTTTAAATTTAATGAACACATGGTTATATACACTATGAAATATCAATTTTATGTATTTATACATTCTGAAGAGATAGATAGATAGATAGATAGATAGATAGATAGATAGATAGATAGATAGATAGATAGATAGATAGATAGATAGATAGATAGATAGATAGATAGATAGATAGATAGATAGATAGATAGATAGATAGATAGATAGATAGGGCAGGTGTAACCTTTATTGACATATCATCCCAATGCATTTTAGTTGTATAGGATGAAACACAGATCTTTACAGATTAATGAAAATTTATGTATGTTTTTACGTGACAATACTTCAAGAAAATAATAATTTACCACACATTTCTGGTCACCATCACAACTTTTAACTAACATAAGCAATAAGAGAGGGGATTGTATTGACTTTGCAAAGTTATCTCCTTCAGATGGGTAGGCAGTCTATATGCATATGTCTGTGTATGTAGTAGTACTTTATTCACATATGGAGAGCTAAAGAGTGATATCATGTAAAGACTATTTCAGAGGTTGAAATATTGTAAATGATTTAATTGTAAAAAAGTGAGACATGGCAAATTTTGTAGCACAAGTTTGAAAAGTGTAAAATAAAAAAAATTATAGAACATGCATGAATTCTCGCATATATCTATTATGACAGAAAACCCAACTAATCACTCAGACTGTTTTCTTTCAAGAATGCCCTTGTAATCACTCGTAAAATGTTTCTTAGATTTGAAGATCTTAAAGAACTAGCACAATAAAAGAAAAAAAAACTGTCCTAAACAATGTATGTACAATGTGTTTCAGTCATTTCTGTCAAAAACCTAACATTGTATATACACGCACACACACACACACACACACACACACACACACACACACACACACATATATATATATATATATATATATATATATATATATATATATATATATATATATATATATATATATATATATATTTATATATATATATATTTATATATATATTGGCTGTCAAACAATTAAACAAATTGAGCGATTAATTAAATAGGATCTGTAATTAATTAATCTAATTAATCTCTTTTTTAATCACACCTTAAAATTGCTGAGAGAAGCCCTCAATTTGAGGTGTTTTCCTTTAAATGTATTTCATTATTGTGGCAGATAAAAAGATATATATATATATAACAACAAAAAAAAGTGGCTTTATAAAGTAATTTTTTTTTTTTTAACAGATTTGAACGGATGCAGTCCTAGCCATTTACATCCACTTGGCAAGAACAAGGGGGTCATGGTAGAAGTGTTCACGGTCGCGACACCTGTCAGATGATATCTTAAATATTGTCTGCGAATTCTACCACCACTGACGGAACTGAACTCCGGAATTAACACCTTCAAAAACAGAAAAGCCATTGGCTTAGATGATATTTTCACTGAGGAAATCAAACATTTTGGCCTCCGGACGAGAAAATGGATCCTATGCCTCATAAACATCTGCATGGCAACAAAAAACATCCCCAGAATATGGAGAAAAAGTAGGGCGATCGCTCTTCTAAAACCAGGAAAAGACCCTAGACAACCAAAAAGTTTCAGATTTCCCTCCTTTGCCATCTGTAGCAGGGCGAGTGCTACGGGGGCCCGACCGACAGGATAGAGGAGGACACAGAGTTTAGTGCAGAACCCTTTTATTTACCAGAACAACGCCACACGTGCACAAGCACATCAGCCAGATCACATCAGCATACCAGGGACCCCTTGCTGCTGTCCAGCTCTGCCTTATAAGGCAGGCAGGGTGGAGAGCGGCAGCCACTCAGGCGGATGGGACACAGGTGCGTGTGTCCCATCAACCTCTCCACCCTGCCACACCATCTGTTCAAACTTTTCAAACATCTCATCCTGGAACACCTAGCCCCTGCTGTAGAAAAACACCTTATCCCCCAGCAAGTTGGTTTCCGCCCCGGAAAATCTACCACTGGACAACTCCTCAACCTCACTCAGCACATCAAAGATGGTCTCCACAAAGGCAAAGTCACTGGTGCAGTATTTGTGGACTTGTCAGCAGCCTAGGGCACCGTTAACCATTGCCTCCTACTCAAGAAGGTCTTGGAGATCATTGGCAGCCTGATCATGAACCGGAGTTCCTTTGTAACCTAAATGGCAAGAACAGCCGCTGGCGTCGACAAAGAAATGGCCTTCCACAAGGCGGTGTGCTTGCTCCAATGCTATACAACATCTACACAAATGACCAACCAGTGGACGAGGTTACCCAACGCTTCGTGTATACAGATGACCTTTCATCGGTGAACCACCAAGCCAACCGAGGTCTTAACGTTACCTGGTCTGGGACATGCTTGGAGAACTGCCCAAACCCAATCTACCTTGGCGTAACACTGGACCACACCCTGTCCTATAAGCGGCATATTGAGAACACCAAAGCCAAAACCATCACAAGAAACAACATCTTGAGGAAACTTGCATCCTCCAAATGGGGTGTAAAACCCTCACTAATCAAAACATCAGCTCTTGCCTTGTGCTACTCCACGGCCGAATGTAAGGGATGAGGTTTTGGACCCAAAGCAGCACCATATGGACCAGATAGATTGGTAATGACTTTTATTTAACTCTCGTTGTCTGAGGACGAGTCCCCGGAGGAGGAAGAGACCCCCTCCACCTCCTCGAATGAGCAGCCCTAGCATAGGAGGTAGACCTGGAGGGTTGGTCAGGGTGTTCCCGATGGAAATCAGCAATGAGACGAGGACAGAGGATGTGACCAGCAGGGACCCATGACCTCTCCTCCGGACCATATTCTTCCCAGTCGACAAGGTATTGGAGCCCATGACCACGACGGTGGGAGCGCAGCAGCCGATAAACAGCGTATGCAGGACCCCCATTGATGAAGCAAGGAGGCGGTGGAGGAGGAGTGGGAGGCACCAGTGGACTCTCCAAAACTGGCTAGACTAACGGAGGCCCCAAGCTGAGCGCAGAACTCCCGCCAGAAGATGGAGGTAAACTGTGGATCCCGGTCAGAGACCACATCAATGGGAAGATCATGGAGGTGGAAGATGTGGAGCAGAACCAGGTCTCCTTGGTAGTAGTAGTAGTAGTAGTAAACCTTTATTTTACCAGGCAAGAATTGCTAAGAATACATTCTTATTTAAGGCAATGGCCTGGTAGGAGGTGAGAGACCTCCTAAGGGGAAGGGAGAGGGGGAGTAACAATAAGATATAGACAATAAAAGCACATACAACAACAGTGACACAAAAAAAGGAATAAAGACATAATGCAGTGACACACCACAGAATGACAGTTAGTTTGACCTACCACTAAAAGTAAAAACAGTGATACTAGACAACCATAAATGAGAGAGTAACAAAACAACAGCAGTAACAGACGGTGTTAGTGAGGTTAGTGAGGTGACAGGATCAGAGAGAGCTTTGGCTGGGACAGCTGCAGGTATACTTTATGAATTTAGTTATGACATGTTTGAAGGAGTTGACAGAGGTAAGAGTTTGTAACTGTAAGGATTTTTGGAGTTGAAATATTGACTTTCAATCAGGATTTTAATATCAAATGGCACATTAAAGTAACATTTATCATGTTATCTATGCTGAAGAGTTATACTGTTGCCGTCCCTGACCCACCAGTCTGGCCTTCGGCAGGAGGGTCCCCCCTGATGAGCCTGGTCCTGCTCAAGGTTTCTTCCCTCCTAAAGGGGAGTTTTTCCTTGCCACTGTTTGGCTTAAGGTTTTTCTCCCACTAGGGGAGTTTTTACCTGCCATTGTTTATGTAATAACTGCTCGGGGGTCATGTTCTGGGTATGGGTCTCTGTAAAGCGTCTAGAGACAACTCTGTTGTATTAGACGCTATATAAATAAAATTGAATTGAATTGAATTGAATTGAATTGAATTGAATACATGTCCACCATTTTTGAGGTGGGTTACATCCAGTACTGGAGTTGAGGGGGGATGAGGGGGGACGGCACCCCCTCTGAAATAAAAACGGTCCAAATCATCCCCCCCTGAAATAAAAACGGTCCAAATCATCCTCCCTGTAAAACTGCCATCCCTCCTTTCCATCCCTTATGTCATTTCATTAATGAATGTGGTTTTACTGCTATTTCAACATTTAGAGTCATCACCAGAAAAATAACTTATTTGATAATTTTCAACTGTTTCAAGTACATTTTCACGTGAAATAAGTAGGAAAATCTGCCAGTGGGACAAGATTTATCTTTTCATTACAAGCAAAAAAATCTTGTTCCACTGGCAGATTTTTCTACTTATTTTCAAGTGAAAATCTACTTGAAACAGGTCATCCCCCCTGTAAAACTGCCATCCCCCCTTTCCATCCCTTATGTAATTTCATCAATGAATGTGGTTTTACTGCTATTTCAACATTTAGAGTCATCACCAGAAAAATAACACCAGAAAAATTACTTATTTGACAATTTTTCACGATTTTCACAATTTTTTCTGTTTCAAGTAAATTTTCACTTGAAATAAGTAGGAACATCTGCCAGTGGGACAAGATTTATCTTCTTATTACAAGCAAAATATCTTGTTCCACTGGCAGATTTTTCTACTTATTTTAAGTGAAAATCTACTTGAAACAGGTGAAAATTGATGTTTTTTCCAGTGATGAGTCTTGTTTTAAGTGTAATGAGATTTTTTTTTACTAAAATGAGACATTTTAACTAGAAATAAGACACATATTCTTGTTAAGATTTTGAGTTTTTGCAGTGATCCATTTTCCTTATCCTGTGAAGGACAGAGTCATATTGATAAGTTCAGAAAAGTGTTCTTTATTGTTGTGTTTTGATGTATTTGATGTAAGCCCAGTGGATATTTAAAGCTTACAGAAGGCTGCATTTAACTGCTGCTATGTCATTCCTGCAGTATTTCTGCAGGTGTTTTGGTCACTGCTATTATTTGTAATATATTATATTATTTGTAATCAGCACAAATTATCTGTCCCCATATGATAAAATCCACCATCCCCCTGATTGTTTTTTACAACTGGAGTACTGGTTACATCTGCATCAGCCATGATGTCTGCCAGGGGAAAAACCCCTCCCATGGGAGTCGCTGCTGCTGGCCAGATATATTTACATGTAGACGCCTCACTGACGCTGAACAACAACGTCAACACTGCCATCATCTTGGATGTGGCAGAAAGTGGAGCGACAAGAGAAGACGCCTCATTCATGTTCTGCGTGGAATTGTACTAACCGCCTTATAGCAGAAACTAAATCCAGGTTGGGTCTGAGGATGGGTTTTTCTGGAAGGCCACATTCAAGAAACAAATCAGCATTTTGTGTTGATGTCACAAGTCGTGTTTGTGTTCCACAAACTGAGCCGCTGCACCGGTTGCAGAGCGGGAACACACGGAGAAAGCTCTGCAGGCTGTTCTTGTCTAAGGTTTTTAACTTTTGCAAACATAGATTGCAGTTGTATAGCTGATTAGATATGTGTGTGTGTGTGTGTGTGGGTGCATGTGTTCATATGTTCATTAATAACTCCTGTATAGATATGTGTGTGTTCATTAATAACTCCTGTACAGATATGTGTGTGTTCATATGTTAATTAATAACTCCTGTATAGATATGTGTGTTCATATGTTCATTAATAACTCCTGTATAGATATGTGTGTGTTCATTAATAACTCCTGTACAGATGTGTGTGTTCATTAATAACTCCTGTACAGATGTGTGTGTTCATATGTTCATTAATAACTCCTGTATAGATGTGTGTGTGTTCATTAATAACTCCTGTACAGATGTGTGTGTTCATATGTTCATTAATAACTCCTGTATAGATGTGTGTGTTCATTAATAACTCCTGTACAGATGTGTGTGTTCATATGCTCATTAATAACTCCTGTGTCAGATGTGTGTGTGTGTGTTCATGTGTTCATTAATAACTCCTATATAGATATGTGTGTTCATATGTTCATTAAAAACTCCTGTATAGATATGTGTGTTCATTAATAACTCCTGTACAGATATGTGTGTTCATTAATAACTCCTGTACAGATGTGTGTGTGTGTTCATGTGTTCATTAATAACTCCTGTACAGATATGTGTGTGTTCATTAATAACTCCTGTACAGATGTGTGTGTTCATGTGTTCATTAATAACTCCTGTACATATGTGTGTGTGTGTTCATGTGTTCATTAATAACTCCTATATAGATATGTGTGTGTTCATATGTTCATTAATAACTCCTGTACAGATGTGTGTGTTCATATGTTCATTAATAACTCCTGTACAGATATGTGTGTTCATATGTTCATTAATAACTCCTGTACAGATGTGTGTGTGTTCATTAATAACTCCTGTATAGATATGTGTGTGTTCATTAATAACTCCTGTACAGATATGTGTGTGTTCATATGTTCATTAATAACTCCTGTACAGATATGTGTGTTCATATGTTCACATTGTAAATGTGAACATATCAATGTCAATATAAAAACGATTTATCAGAATCGGTTGTATCATATGTAATTATTTGTGCTCTTTATTCAGAAAACCCCAAAACAATTTTATTGTACAATTTATTTATACATTAAAAAGTTAGAAATGTTGTCTTTTTAATAATTATACATCATAGTACAAGATCTACAGAAATGTAACATTACATTAGTGAGACGAAGAAAAAAATACTGCGGTTTAATGACTGAATATTAATGTGTGTGTGTGAGAGAGAGAGAGAAAGCAATGATGTTAAACTGAATAATTAACATTATCATCATCAGTGTGTAAAGAAATTAGAAGAACAATCAAGTAATAATAGTGATAATAATACAATGAGATATCTGAAAGAGGTAGGTACAAACACACAATGATCAATTAATAAAGTTAAAGTTTTTATAGTAAATGGAGTTAGTTAGATCAGGAATGACATGGCATGAGAGAGGAAGAATAATACAGAAGGAAGAAGGACGGAGACTCAAAGAGAGGAAAAAAGACAATCTTATTTCATAAAATAATTAATAGAAATGTTGTCTTTGGTGCTTGTTTGATTTCCAAATGTATTAGTGCGTGTGTATATATATATATGTATGTGTGTGTATACAAATACACACACACACACACACACACACACACACACACACACACACACAACTAAAAAAGAAAATCCAGGAAATCACATTGTAGGATTTTTAAAAGACTTCATTTGTAAATTATGGTGAAAAATAAGTATTTGGTCAGTAATATAAAGGAAGATTTCTGGCTTTCAAAGACCTGTAAATTCTTCTTTAAGAAGCTCCTCTGTCCTCCACTCGTTACCTGGATTAATGGCACATGTTTGAACTTGGTACCTTGGTATAAACTAAACACTGAACTTGGTATAAAAGACACCTGTCCACAACCTCAAACAGTCTCACTCCAAACTCCACTATGGCCAAGACCAAAGAGCTGCCAAAGGACGTGAGAAACTAAATTGTAGACCTGCACCAGACTGGGAAGACTGAATCTTAAAAAAAAATGATCACCAGAACGGTGAGTAAAGATCCCAGAACCACACGGGGACCTAGTGAAGGACCTGCAGAGAGCTGGGACCAGAGTAACAAAGGAACCATCAGTAACACACTACGATCAGGGACTCAGATCCTGCAGGGCCAGACGTGTTCCCTGCTGTACATGTCCAGGTCTGAAGTTTGATAGAGAGCATTTGGATGATGCAGGAGAGGATTGGGAGAATGTTGTATGGTCAGATGAAACCAAAATATAACTTTTTGGTAGAAACACAAATTATCGTGTTTGGAGGAAGAAGAATGTTGAGTTGTATTCCAACACCAAACCTACTGTGATGCACGGGGGTGGAAACATCATGCTCTGGGGATGTTTTTCTGCAGGGGAGTTGAAAGTCCGTGTTTCCCAGCGACAGCCCCAAAACATCACTGATCTAGAGGAGATCATGGAGGAACGGACCAATCACTGCTCTAGAGGAGATCATGGAGGAACGGACCAATCACTGCTCTAGAGGAGATCATGGAGGAACGGACCAATCACTGCTCTAGAGGAGATCATGGAGGAACGGACCAATCACTGCTCTAGAGGAGATCATGGAGGAACGGACCAATTACTGCTCTAGAGGAGATCATGGAGGAACGGACCAATCACTGCTCTAGAGGAGATCTGCATGGAGGAACGGACCAATCACTGCTCTAGAGGAGATCTGCATGGAGGAACAGACCAATCATTGCTCTAGAGGAGATCATGGAGGAACGGACCAATCACTGCTCTAGAGGAGATCATGGAGGAACTACCAATCACTGCTCTAGAGGAGATCATGGAGGAACGGACCAATCACTGCTCTAGAGGAGATCTGCATGGAGGAACGGACCAATCACTGCTCTAGAGGAGATCATGGAGGAACGGACCAAAATACCAGCAACATTGTAGAAAACCTTGTGAAGACTTAAGACTTAAGGAAACGTTTGAATTCTGCCATTGCCAACAAGGTTATGCTACAAAATACTGAGTTGAACTTTTAATGTTGACCAAATACTTATTTTCCACCATAATTTACAAATTAATTCTTTAAAAATCCTACAATGTGATTTCCTGGATTTGTTTTTTCTCATTGTGTCTCATAGTTGAAGTGTACCAAGGTTTAAGAGGACCTTATCTCTTTTTAATTGCAATTTGATCTGTGTATGTTTTGTAACTGGAATTGTATGTTATTGTGTATTGTTATTTATATTGTACTTTTTAAATAGGACCCCAGGAAGACTAGCCTGGCGTTTGTGCGTCGGCTAATGGGGATCCTTAATAAACATAAACATAAACCTTCTTCAGGAATTTATGCATTTATGTGTGAATTCATGGTTGTTTAGTATTCACAATCATTTGTAGGGTTGACATTTTCAAAAAGGTTTCTAATCAGTCTTGTCTGTCATTAAACATGTAGTCGTTATCAGAGTAGTCACAGTAGCTGATGTGTAGCTGAATAAAGGGACAATTATCACCATAGCTTTGTTTGAAAGACTGAGCAAGAATCCTCTGTCCTGATGACATTGTGTTCAGCTGCAATTTGAAACACAATTTTATTCTTTATTCTATATCCAATAGATACAAATCAACCACAGAGCAGATTTTACAACAGCAGTCTTGTCACATGCCAGAGTTGTAAAGCCTATGTAGTTGTCCTATTAGTCTTAAGGACAACTACCTTCTTATTACGTAGCTCAGGTCTTTCAGTCTTTCACTCACTCTCCCATCTTGCATTGTTCCTGGGACTTTTCACCATGTATTTGTTTTATCAATAAAACTTATGTGACAAAACTGTACACACAGATGTTACTTCTGAGTTTGGGGCATTTAAGATGCACTTTCTTGCAGAAAAAAAACAACAAGACACATACAAATTTCACATTATGCAGACATTTGAACTGGGAATCTTATTGCTGCCAACAACTGACTACCACATCACGGTGCTAAAATGAAAATAAGACAATAATCAAAAACAGAAATGTAGTTATCTTTGGAATGTTAAACAAAATAAGTCTTGTGACTGGATGTGACACAAAGTACAAAATAATGACTGACAATGTAACATGGACTCTTCCTCCATGGTCTCTAAATCAGGCCTAAGGGGCGCTGCACTAAAGATCCTTGAAATCACAATAGTTTTAATTAAAGCCATTACATTTTCCCTGTTTTTAAACCACCCTTAGCATCAGGAATACCACGGTTGAGGAAGAATGTTTTACAGTAGTCCTTTCGATGTCATACGTCTGAATGAAAACGTTTTAGAACTTTATTCCTTGTACTAAAATGAACATTTCTTTGCCACTAGAAAGCTGTGCCAGAAATCATCTTATTCTTGTGCTGACACGTAATGGACAAACTGGATTGATGGTGTGATTAAATAAAAAAAGATTTCTATTTAAATCGGATACAGATAAACAAGAAAACAAAGTCGTATTCTCTTATTTTAAAATGACACTGATTTACAGTTTATCTTGAATTACAGCAATCAGTTATATCTCAGGAGCACTAAGTGAAATGAAATGCTCTGGGTTTGGTTTGCAGCCCAGTGTAACCCTGCAGAGTATCAGGTAGAGGTTCTGACTAATAAATTACACACTAAATACTGTCATTAGTGCAAACATCACCAGTCACATCTCATCTCCATTCCATGTCTGGTGTTAACACCACAAATTATCAATTTGCCTGTTTCTTTGATTATAGCTTTAAAATCAACAGAAGGTAATGGCTTATCTTAATCACATCTTTGACCTTTTTTTTTCCTACCCAAAATTAAAAGGTAAAAAATAAAGAAGACATGTGTACTCCAAGTTAAGATGGTTTACCGTCTGTCTGAAAGTCTGTGCTTATTAAAATAAGAGATGCGTTACAAAATGAATGTAAAGTCAATCAGTAGACTGTAATACTCGTAATGTACTTACACAGCAAATAATACAGAAAACATTATTCAGGGTACACTGTAGATGTACTATTTCCAATTACAGTTAAATAAAAAGAAATTACTCTCAGTTTTATGCATTTCAAACTAAATCTGATACCCACAAGTGGTTAGTGAAAGAAAAAATATATATTTTTAAATGTCTTGTCAAAGGAATTACATTTTTCATGAAACAGAAATGGGGGGTATTGAGAAGTACCATAATATACACACTTCTGGAATTGATGCAAATGTTTTGGAATTGAAAGTCCTGGCCTCAAACAGAAATCTACCCAGGCTTATTATCCGTAATATTGCACATCATAATGTATTAACAACTTAATGCTGCATAGTCCCACTACAGCTATTATTATTCAGAGGCAGAAAGACCTCCCGCTACACTCCAGATCTACTACCAAACAGTTTTTACAACATACAAGCTCACTAGTGGAGGACAACAAAAAAAATATTGACCAATGCGACCCATGCTGCTTTGGAACACCAACACTTTTCTACTTTAAAGGGGACCTATCATGAAAAACAGGTTTTTTCTTGCTTTAACATATATAAAGTGGTCTCCCCTCAGCCTGCCAACTCAGAGAAGGAGAAAAGCAACCAGATTCTACAGTGTCTGTACAGCTGCCCGGATGATCTGTCCAGTGTGATGTGGATCTACGAGCCGTTCAGATTCGGCGCATTTTTGTTTGTAACCAAAATGCAAACCACACCCACAACTATAAAACCGTGTAACTGCATGAGCGTCCGACTATCGTAGCACTGCGTGACATCGGACTCTCTGTCCATCTCCCTCCAGCAGCTGCCACTTTATTGAGGTTTTTGTAGTGAAATGAGGAGGAATCATAGCAATAACTTCTCATTTCAACTAACTGGATCAGCCGTTCCCCATCCGTCACAGTTTCCTACAGCGCTTTCAACGCGAGCGACAGGAAGAAAATAGAAGTAGGGCGTCCGACAAATGTTCAGCTAAAAACGGCGTGGCACGTTGCGTCGTGCTGCGCAGCGGCCAGTTAGGACAGTCCAATAGAAAATAAAGTCATGGAATTAATTTTGTCGGTGACGCTCGCTCGCATCGCATGCAGTTATTAGGACACAGTGTAAATAACTCCGCCGGCCGGAGCTTCCTCCATTTTTCCGTAGCAGTGTATGGCGTCATTCAGGCAGCCAATCAGCACAGAGCCTCATTATCATAGCCCCGCCCACTCAGAATCCTGCATAGATAATGAGGTTAGAGAATGGGAAGATAAAGACATGGCTCAGAGGCTGAATTTCTCATTTATTTAGCAAAAACAATCAAAAGCTTGTTTTTAAGACATTCAAGGCCTCTTTAAAATAGGTATTAGATGCCATAATAGGTCCCCTTTAAAAAAAATAATAAAAAATTGATCATCTCCATTCAGATGTACCTGCCTTTTGAAAATGTTAATCATTTCAGACATTTTCCTCAAGTATCCTTTCAGTGTGAAAGCCTGACAGAGGTGGGCTTGGGGTTCCAGGACCCAGATTCTGGGAATCCTAATCCAATTAATGATCAGTTAAAAGCAGAGGACTCATTTCAGTGTGTTTTGTGAGATGTATACTGCCAAATAAAGATAAATTATTGACTTGAAATTGCAAATTTCCCTGCACCACCAAATGGTTTTGGAGAGACACAATCTTCAAGTTTTCATATACTACATTTGACCTGCAGGTATTTTCCGGAAATGCTCCCAGCTTTATAGCACAAATGCAGCCTGCAGGAGGTTGGGCTTATAATACGTTGAACATTTAAAAGACGACCAAGAACTCAGTTCAGTATCAGCTGTAACAGACCTTATCCATAGTGAAGTAATCCTCTCTGACAAGGCACAACCCTTCAACAGTTTAGCTGTTGTACTAAAGTCTAACGCTAAACTGATATGAATTGTTCAAAGAGGTGAACTGCAAAAACAAACAATAGGAAATCTTTAAAATAGCCAACATACAAAAAGTCTGTGTCAAGGCACATTATATCAAGATATGCTTTTGTAAATACTCAAACCAGTTAAGTATCAAAGGTGCAATATCTGAATTCCCCTAGGTTAAGGGGTGTACAAACAATGGTATAATATACTGTTTACTTTTACCAGGAAAAAGCGCCACATGAAGCTCAAATTGAAAGTATCCCTGATAAAACATTAAATCAAAAGGACATTCTATAAGTGTCAAAGTGTTGCTTCTTTCAAATCTGATCCCAGTGTAAAAACAATGATTCACTTATTTGGTTTGATTTGTTAGTTATACAACGAGCCCTGGTCAAATCTTCAGCATTCCAAATCTATTGGATTTTCCATTAGCTCATGCAGGACCATTTGCAGACAAATTAAAGAGAGCAAAGCCTTTTTTCCAGCAGTTTGAATAATAAAAGCCATACATTCTGAGTGAATCATGTGATTAATGAGTATGTAGCCCTTTCTGCTGGAAAACTAGGCCAGGAATGTTTAAGTACTGTTTCTCTGTTGTTCAAACAGCAGCATGGCCAGCTGGGACTGAGAACCAAGGCTTTCCAGGTTGCGGTGAACACATCTATGAGCCAGGTCTTCACTGAGCTTTTCATTGCAGGATTGGTAGCGGTATTGATGGTGAAGTGCTGGTTCTACTGCTCTAAATACATGTAGACCCGAATACTTCACAAATACATCGTAGACATCCAGGCTGTCCAGAATATCCTCATTCTCCAGGACGTCTGGAGCCATCCGAGAGCGCGTGGCCATGTAGTCTGAGTTGTAAAAACAAGCTTCATTAAAGGACCTGCGGTCAAAATACCCAGCCTCCTTCCTCAGCTCCACGGTGCCGGGCCGGGGCTGGTCGTGATAGGCCACGTCAGGGTCGTACTCCTGGAAATGGATGGGGAAAAACACCTGCCAATTGTTTATGGAATTCATGCGGCAGCGGTTCAGAAATTCAGTATTGATATTTGTGTTGACTTGAGCCAAGAAAAACAAGGTGTCGACCGGATGCTTCTTGGAGATAATGTCCATGTATTTAATCTGTGATGGCATTTCCGTCCTGATACTAATCCAAGGGATTTTAACTGTAGGGTACTGGTGTTCGTATGCGTTTATCTGAGTCTTCACACCAGCAAAGATGTCATCGTGCTCCACGTGTTGGGCCTCCAGCAGGTCATAAATGAACAAGAATGTTATGATTGCATTTTCACTCGTCTCAAAGGCATTGGAGGCAAAGACTTCCATGAAATGCTTGACGTAACTCCGGTCTCCCGCGGTGAGAGGAACTATGATGTGAACCCTGGTAGCTTCAGTCACGTAAGGCATGGGAATGACCTCTATGAGGCTCAGAGGTCGGACCAGGTGGACCCTCTTGGTGATGGTCCAGGTATGACCTCTCTGACTGACCTCCAGCTGCAGGTCTAGGGTGTACTCCATCCCCCTGGTGGGGTCGAAGCGCCGGTAGCCGTTGACCAGCTGCTGCTTCTTCAGGTGCAGGATGGGCATGTACTTCTTGTTCAGCTCCTCTACGGCCGTGTCTACCACGTCCGCTACGTCCAGCTTGTCAATGCCGAGCAGCTCGCACTTTGGAGCGCCGTCGACGCAGGAATAGATCTCCTCCTCTGTGAAGTATTCCCACCTGAGAACTTCAAACCGAGATTTAGGCTCAAACTGTGGGTTGACCCCCACGGGCCACAGGGCGCTCCGGCTGCCTTCAAACGCTACCACGCTCAGGTTCTTAATCTCTGCCTGTGAAGACATGACACACGTTCAAAAGTATACATCAATCAAACCAACAACGTTTACAACTAATAAGCCACTTAAATTTAGTTTTTTTTGTTTTTTAAATTTCAATCAGAAATAAAATACATGCTTCAAAATAAAACATTGATTTGACTTATGATCAGTACTGGAGTTGAGGGGGATGAGGGGGATGGCATCCCCCCCTGAAATAAAAACGGTCCAAATCATCCCCCCTGAAATAAAAACGGTCCAAATCATCCCCCCTGAAAAACTGCCATCCCTCCTTTCCATCCCTTATGTCATTTCATCAATGAATGTGGTTTTACTGCTATTTCAACATTTAGAGTCATCACCAGAAAAATAACACCAGAAAAATAACTTATTTGACAATTTCCCCCTGTTTCAAGTAAAATTTTCACTTGAAATAAGTCGAAAAATCTGCCAGTGGGACAAGATTTATCTTCTCATTACAAGCAACAAAATCTTGTTCCACTGGCAGATTTTTCGACTTATTTCAAGTGAAAATCTACTTGAAACAGGTGAAAATTGTTGTTTTTTCCAGTGATGAGTCTTGTTTTAAGTGTAATGAGATTTTTTTTTACTAAAATGAGACATTTTAACTAGAAATAAGACACATATTCTTGTTAAGATTTTGAGTTTTTGCAGTGATCCATGTTACTTATCCTGTGAAGGACAGAGTCATATTGATAAGTTCAGAAAAGTGTTTTTTATTGTTGTGTTTTGATGTATTTGATGTAAGCCCAGTGGATATTTAAAGCTTACAGAAGGCTGCATTTAACTGCTGCTATGTCATTCCTGCAGTATTTCTGCAGGTGTTTTGGTCACTGCTATTATTTGTAATATATTATATTATTTGTAATCAGCAAAAATTATCTGTCCCCATATGATAAAATCCACCATCCCCCCTGATTGTTTTTTACAATTAGAGTACTGCTAATGATCCATGAGTGATTTGTTCAGCTTACCTGAAGTGTTGCGATCTCATCATAAATCTTCTGCAGCTCAATCTCAGAGAAGTATCTGTGCAGCCGGTACATTTGTTCAGGGTCAGACACCGGATGGACGGTCAGAGCTTTCTTTAACTGTTCATTTTGCTCTTTACTGGGGTCAGAATTCTTTCCTAACCTATAATGGTGGTACTCCAGTCCCTGAAGAAGAAACAGAGGAGACCATTCATGAGTGATGATGGCATGACAAAAACATCCCAAATGTTATTCGGAGCTCATTTGCAATGCTTTGTTACTTCCCCTCAAATAAACATATCCTGCCATCGAGGAAGCTTCTGCTAATCTCTACTGTAAAAAACACTGTTTAGCATATTTGCATAGTGAAATTGAGCCACTTTCAGAGTTTTAGTGATTGTAACGACTCCTTGTTCTGTTTGAATGTATTGCATCCTATGTAAAATAATATTTACAATAATTAAACGGTAAAACCTGTCCGAGTGATTACCAATGTCAACAGAATATCAGTCATTTAAAGAGAAAACAACATACCACCTAAAGAGCTTGAGGATTTTTAAAGAAAAGAGATACCAATGTGATTACAATACAGTCATGTAAAGGACGAAGTGAGGCAGCTCTTCCACAAATGTTTGACAACTATTTAAAGTCTGTAGTAATTCACTAAATGTGCAACTGTCCGTGGTGAACTGACATCAGTATTAGGGCTGAACGATTTTGGAAAATAATCTAATTGCGACCCCCACCCCAATATTGCGATAGGATATGCAATCTTTTTTTGTAAAAAAAACCTAATGGATGATTTTAATACAACAGTACATACAGTTAGTATAAAATGTTCTTCCAAAGACAAGGCTTTTTTGTTTTAAGCCTGTAAATACAATATACAGACTAATAATATTATAACTAATGCTGGTTCTGCTCTAAGACTTGTTCCTCTAAAATTGGGGCGGCAGTAGCTCAGGTGGTAGAGCGTCCAATGATCGGAAGGTTGGCGGTTCGAATCCCGCTCCGTCCCAGTTTGCTGTCGTAGTGTCCTTGGGCAAGACACCTTACCCACCTGCCCCGTGTGAATGTGTTTGAATGTTGGTGGTGGTGGAGGGGCGGTGAGGATGTGTATGAATGAATAATGATCTCTGTAAAACTCTGGGTGCCTTGAAAAGCGCTATATAAATCCAAGTCATCATTATTATTATGGAACAGTTCTCTGGTCAGGCTGAGATTCAGAAACTAACTTCACCGTCATCATGTCTTTTACTCTTTTGGTGATTCAGAAACTAACTGTGCTAACAGTGTTAGCAGTGATCGCTCCTGGGACTCACCAAAAAGTTCAGCATTGCACTATAGAATATTAACGTGCGGATGTAGCGTGTTGCGTGCCTCTTTTATCATGACCGACATAAACCGGCGTATGTCCGGAACCAAAAATGATGGTCCATTGTTTGAATAAGTGGCCACAGAAATGACAAACCCAGGCTTTGCAAGAAGCAAAATCCAGCCAAAAAAGAAAAAAAACTCTCCTCCCGATGTTCATCTATCCTTGATTTGAAAATGACAACTGTCGGTGGGCGTATGAATCTAGCGGATGTGGGGACAATACATCCTTCTACACGCCCACACAGGTTACGTTAGGCGGATAACGCCTTCCTTCCCCTGGACTTGCCTACAGGCACAAGGTGACAAGTACCAGCCTTGGGTTTATATGTTGAACAACCTTCATCATCCAGACATATTAGTGGGATCCAATCCAAAAACGCCTAGTGATTTTCATGCTGATTTTTAACATGCTGGTACAAGTGTGTAGTTTTACTCCATGAAGTAGCAACGTTAGCACGACATACTCTGAACACCTGACGTTGCGCCACATCTTCCTTTTGTAAAAACCCAAATAATCCTAGAGTATGGATTTGCTGTTGCTCTTCTAGACTGAGTTTCAGCTGATCCAGTTTCAGACTGGCCTATCCAGCCCATAGATCAGGGGTCTTCAACTAGATTAGGCCGGGGGCCACATGTGCAAAAGGACTGTATGGAGATGGCCACAATGCATGCACGCATCAGCTCGGCTCGTCGTGGCTCCACCCGTTTTGTCCCCGTTTGTCCCCCCCCCAGGTGAGAAGTGGGCTGGTTGGGGTGAAGCTGCTGTGACGTACTCGATTGCGCAACCGCTTTGTTTGTGTCAGCGCTGATCAGAAATCAGCTGGAGCCGCGAGCGTCTGAGAGTAAAACAGCCCGTCTACATCCCTTTTTTAATTCTCTCGTCAGCACCAGGTTTATGAACATCTGCACCTCAGAGTTGAATCACCAAACAGACGTTTGCGCTTTATAATAAAATCGCAGCGAGTCGCTCTCGCGCTGACTCCCGCTTCCTGATTCAAACGGCTGACGGCCCCGCCCCCGACCAATCAGTGGCGTGGAGGGTGGTGACGTCAGAAATAGTCCCAGCTCAGCCCGGATAGAACCTGGCCAGAATGGTTACAGAAAAAGTATCTGCTTGGCACGGCTCCACCCGTCTCAGCCCCTAGTGCAAAAGCGCAAGACGGGGCCGTGGCGGGTAGAAGTGAGCTGAGGTGGTACTAGTGCAAAAGGGCCATTAGAAGTCCGTCTGAAACGCAAAGTCCTCATTTAGAGATTCAAATGAAAAAAAATGTCCGGCCAATCCTAGAAGCCTAATGATGTAAACAAGTCCTCGTTACAACGGAGGTTAATAACAAATAATGTGACAAACATTATCACTGTGCAACACTGGCAAAAAATCCGTAGTAATAAAACATCTCCAACAGAGATTAACATGTACAAACACTGTCCAATGAATCATTAACCAACTGAAAAGGCTACCAAGCATCTGAAATTTTTATTAATTAACAAAATGCGATATGTAAACCAAGTTAGTTTCGTTTACTTCATCACTTCCGGCGGCCGGAAGTGACGCCGACCGCTGACGATCGGGCGGCTGATCGATCGGGACAACACTACTTTCCCCCCACTTTTTAAAATATGACCAGGGGCCACATAAAAGCTCCTGGCGGGCCGCAAGTGGCCCGCGGGCCGCCAGTTGAGTATCCCTGCCATAGACTATAAAACAGTCTCTCCATAGGCCACTGCGCAACAGAGTAAAGCGCAGTATGAAGGTTTGATGCAGTTGAGTGCTCGCCCACTCACATCACAACTCTAGAATTGCTCACGTTGCGAGTTCAGAAGTTTTAAGAGAATGTGATATTATTGCAAATGCGATTAATCGTTCAGCCCTAATCAGTATTCTTTTTAACAGAAAAGGATTAAAAGAAAAAGGTTCCTTGTTCTTTATTCAACCCATATTTTTCACCATAGCAAGCCTCCTAACCCCCCCTTCCTGTGCTCCTTTATCTAATGCTCTCTACTGAAGGGCGTTAGGATGGTTAAAAAGGAACATAAGACATCATGGCTCAGACACATCTTG
This sequence comes from Cololabis saira, assembly GCF_033807715.1. Lineage (NCBI taxonomy): Eukaryota > Metazoa > Chordata > Actinopteri > Beloniformes > Belonidae > Cololabis > Cololabis saira. The sequence goes on along the minus strand of NC_084592.1, from coordinate 1,013,386 downwards.
GTACAGTAGTACCAAGAGGTGGTAGTAGTTGTAGGAGTAGTACTGGAGGTGGCAGCGTAATCCCAGATGGCAGCATGCCTTTGTCTCTGGCATGCGTATGTCTGTTTTAGTTTTTTAGTGGATTTTAAGGATTTTCACCTAAGGTTTTTGTACTGATGAACGGCCAACTCTCAAAGGTCTGTGGATAGTTCATGTTTTTGTCAGCTTTGAAAGGCTGCTCTGCCTCGTAATCTCTGGCCTGCTCTTTGTGCTTGTGGACTGGCTTGCTAGCCGTGGCTTGTTTTGAGATTCTTGGAATTGTGAAGTGTGATTGACTTCCTCCCCGGAGCTGCCGTGGCGGGACTTTGGTCGTACATTACAGCAGTTTCTGATACACTGGGGCCTGGGATCCATCTCACTCATCCTGCAGCCTGTCTGTCCATCCACCCAGCTCTGCCATACACCACTTCTTGCACAACGTTTTCTGTCCTTAACCTGAAGTCCTTAAGATAAAGGAAACAAAGTCTGAAGAGTGAAGAGTCTGAGCAGGAATTGGAACGGAGCCATGGACTACGTTTACATGCAGTCAAAATTAAGTTATTGCTAATATTCCGGTTACTGAAACATTGGGAATATTCCGTTTACATGGTAATTAATCATTCAGGATATCTGGATCAAACCAGCAACGCACGGAGAACATCCTGATGCAATGCCCGTAATTTCCGCTTCTTCTTCCTGTATCCAAATTCAAAACAAATGCTGCTTCGCGCAACTTTTCTCTCACCTTCTTGTAAATCTTCTATCCCGGTACTTTCTACCGTCTACAAATGCAGAAATGTTCATATCCTTCATTACATTTATGAAGTGATTAGTCTTCTCCTGGTCTTGGTTTCTCCGTGTTTATAAGAACTTCCTGGACTCAAAAGACCAGGATTCCTTGTGAACAGAACATGTGCAGAAAACAAATTCCTGTTCCGTTTGATGGGGATATTCCGTTTGGTGTTTACATGACCCAATATTCAGGTTTTAAAAGGAGTAACCCAGGGCTCATATTCAGGGTTTTTTTTACAGCAGCATACAGCAGTAGGGCCACCGGGAGCCCCGGCGTTTGTTGGAGCAGCTGTCCATCCATCCATCCATCCATCCATCCATCCACCGGGCCGACCCAGGCCCAAAACCGTTGTGCACACACTCGTCAAACCCATGGCTGCAGTCATGGTGGTTGTTTCCTTGGTCTCTGCCTCGCCATGGCAGGTACGGTCGGAAATCCATACTCTTTATGCCCGTGACTGACAATCAAAATCCATGCAACTTCCACACTAAGACCTGAGCCAGCTAACTATCCAGTGCATGTGAATGCCACTCCATCCGTCTCGCTCCCATGTCCGTGTGAGTTGGATAATTGCTGTTATCCTAATGCGTTTTCTCTGATGAACAACACAGGTGCCATGCAAGGTAATACTAATATTAGTTCTTGTAAGGATTCAACTGTATTGAGCATTAAGTGAAAATGTTTCGTCTTTATGCTTCTTCTGCTGACTGGTATTCACCCAAATCCTGGTCCTCAAGTACATTTAGCACGCCATCTGATTTTAAAAATAGGTCTGGTTTACATGTAAATGCTTGCAGTCGGCTTTCTAATATGAAAATGGATATGCTAAAATGTTGGGCTGAGTCGACCGGTACAGAAGTGATTGTTATCTCTGAGACCTGAGGGGTATTCCAGGAAGCGGGTTTGGTGAAAATCCTGAGTTTGTTAAGCCTGAGGTGAGGGAAATCCGGAGTTTTCAGTTCCAGAAAGCGAGCTAACTCAAACTCTGAGTCAGTTACTACGACAACTGAGCCTCTGAACCTAACCTGCTCGCTAGCAGGTTTACTTCAATAAAGCCTGAGTTTTTCTCTGTCTCCTGCCTCAGTGGCGTCAATTCAGCCAATGGGGCAAGCGGCAGAGAGAGCAGAAAAACGTATTGTATTCACTATGTCAGTGCAACAATACAATAGAAGTGCAACAGTACAAGTTTTGGGGAAGATAATATCTAGTGAAATCCATCATGTTGTTCTGATATGCATTTGTAGTTATTTTATATGTAATAAGTAATAGAATAAATCAATACAAATAGACACAGAGTAATTCCATAAATGTATAAAATAAAAAATAAAAAAAAACATTTACATTTTCCCCTGAAGCCGAGGTGTGGCGGCTGCCCCTGATCTAAATGACAATAGCATTTCATTCAATACCATTCCGTTTTCATCTGTAATATTATAAGACAGTGTGCTTAAATCAGGGGTCTCCAACCCTGGTCCTGGAGAGACCTATCCAGCATGTTTTAGATCTTTCCCTGCTTTAGCACACCATGATACAAGGAGCTGTGTCAGCAACAGAACTGTCCAGACCTTGATGACAAGTTAATGACGACCATTGAGTAGAATCAGGTATGTTCATGCAGGGAGACACCTAAAACATGCTGGATAGGTGCTCTCCAGGACCGGAGTTGGAGACCCCTGGCTTAAATGTTAAATGAATACTGCATTCAAACTTACACATTGACTGCAGCAACTTTCTCCCACGCCAATTCTCTCCTTTGCTGCTGCAGCTGTTCTTTTTTTCAGAAATATGCTCTCATACTCGCCATACGCACGTATTAACACTTCTAACTCCAGTGGCGTGAAGTATGTGGATCTTCAGATGTAAACTAATGTTTCCTCAAAAGGGATTTTGTAAATTGAAATGTTAAATAAAGTTTAAAAAAATGTATGTGGATCTTTTGATGTCGCCGGTTGCCATGGTGAAGCGTTGAATCAGGGCTCTACTGATGATGGCTTTTTAACTCGAGCTTAACAAACTCAGAGTTGATTGAACTAACTCATATCCGCTGTTCTGGAACCGAAAACTCAGAGTTTCCGATCTCAGGATAAGCCAACTCGGAGTTGAGGTTTGAACTCGGAGTTTGTTGAACCTGCTTCCTGGAATACCCCTCAGGCTCTCAAAATCTGTTTTTGAGAAAGATGTATCAATTGAGGATTTCAATACTTTCCGCTCTGATCGCCCTAAAAAGGCCAGTCCAGTTTTGCCACACAGGTCTTGCTTTCCAAGTCTTTTGCTAAACATTTTGAATTCTTAGCTTTAAGTATTGTCTTTTCTGTTGGTCAACACCTAACTATTGTTGGTTGCTATATGCCTCTTTAATGCAGCTTTTAGCTCAAGTGAAATTCAAGGAAATCGTTCTGGTAGGCGATTTTAATTGGGACTGGCTTTTACAAGTATCTGATCCTTTTAAGGCCCAGTGTTTGGCTCTTAACCTCACTCAAATTATTGAAAGCCCTACTCGTCTCAACCCCAAATGCCTAAGCAAATCTTCTCTTATCAATCTTTTAATAACCAACATGCCACATAAATATTCTGCCACAGCAGTTTCTCCTAATGATCTGCGTGAGAATACAGTTAGAGACATTAAAATCCCTCGCACTAAGCCTCCAATTGTTTATAAAAGAAGTCTTAAGCACTTTGTCGAACAAGCTTTCCTTCATGGTCTCTCTCATTTTAACTGGGGCCATATTTTATTAATTGATGATTTGAATCTAGCTTGGGAATATTTTCATGACAGTTTTAGCTAATTTATGGACAAACGGGAGAGTCCCTGGTTCACTACTGAACTACATAAGAGAAATCAGCTCTGGGCCAATGCAAGGAAGTCGGGCCTTGTGGCTGATTGGCTACTTTTTCGCCAAGCTCAGAATAGCTGCACTAGCATTAGGGAAGCTAAACGTGAGTATTAATTATTGCAGACCACTGACAACTTAAACGAACCTAGGAAATTCTGGCATACCATAAAATCGAGAGCTGCCACCTAACATTGTTGTCGATTCCACCCCTATATCAGATAAAACTGAGATGCTAAGCTGTTTTAACAAACAATTTATAGCCTCCAGCTCCTTGTTTGACTATTCATGTGATAGAAACTCACCCACTCTCCCCCTTGTTAGCCCAGCCTCAAGTAACCAACATTTCTCTTTCACCCCCTTATCCATTAAAGAGGTTCTTACAGCCTTAAAAGACCAAGATCCGCGAAAATCAGCAGGCCCTGCTAATCTTCATCCCTACTTTTTACATTTGGCTACACATATTATAGCTCAGCCTGTATCTCACATTTTTAATCTTTCTATCCAGAGCAAGGTCATTCCTGATGTGTGGAAAACTGCCCATGTCCTCCCTCTCCTGAAAGGGGGTGACCCCACTTTACTGAATAATTATTGACCCCTCTCCAAGCTCTGGATTTTAGCAAAAGTTCTTGAAAGGCTTGACCAGGTCAAGGACTACCTGAGCTTGGACAATATTTTATCTCCTTTTCAGTAAGGTTTTAGGAAGCAGCATAGTACAGCAACTGCTGCCATTAAGGTGATTACTGATATTGTGGAAGCCACGGATGCCAAGAAATACTGCTCTGCCCTTTTTATTGATCTTTCAAAAGGCATTTGATACAGTCGATCAGAGTATTTTATGTCAGCGACTGTCTACCATTGGAATGTCAGCCCATGCTGTTGGCTGGTTCTCTAAGCAGTGTGTGCAGTGGTCTTAGCTCTGGGTTCCTAAACACTAGTAATGGTGTCGTAGGGCTGGGCCATATGACCTTTTAATATCTCCATATTTTTAGACCATGTCACGATACACAATATACATCTCGATATTTTGCCGTAGCCTTGAATTAACACTTTGATGCCTACAATCACACCAGTATGATGATTCTATACGTCTACATTAAAAGCTTCTTGTTCATACTGCATTAATATGGAATAAGTCAAATTTACCAAAACTGTATTTTTTAAACAGTTACTAAGCAGTGAGTGGCAGAAAGTGCACGTTGCATCTCCCCGTCTGAAGAACATCTGCTAAGAACATGTTCTGGTCCTGGTTTTACCTGGATGAGCTGGTTTTACCTGGTTTTACCAGGATGAGCTACTCTGAGCGGGACGGGCCTTTACAGCACCTTTATATTAAGACTAATTGTAGGTGTAGGGACTGCAATGTTTCATCCTCCTCCTCCTTTCATGAGGCCACATTTAAGCAACACTAGGTGAAGTTTCTCAGCTCTGGAAGAGAAAGGCTCGGCTACGCTGATGCGTGTCGCGGTGAGCGGACAGTTGGAGCTGTATCATCGCAACGTGAGAGGAGAAAACATCCCCTCCCGTCTTTACTAAACCGTCCCAGTTTGCTTTGAAAGAGTCCGTTGTGCGTAGCAACCGCGCGGATGAACTCACGGCGCAAACAGGCCGAGTTTGGGAAAGTTAGGTGGAAGTGACCGGCAGACCCGGACAGCAGCACTGACACCAGCAGCACCTTTCTGCTGGGCGTATGAGGATGCACCCCAGCCCTAGTGTGCAGCAAGGTTCCGTCCTAGGACCCTCTCTTTTCATTATTTATTTGAACAGAGTAGGCCAAAACATACATGCATCTGTACATCTTTTTACTGATTATACTGTTGTCTATTGTTGCACATCTTCTGTCGCCCAGGCGTCCAAATATCTGCAGTCTGCCTTTGACACCATTCAGGCACAACTGTATCATCTCAGGCTAGTTCTAAATGAAGGTAAAACTAAGTCCATGTTTTTTTTTTTTTTTAAGATTTTTTTGGGCTCTAGTGGCCCTTTATTCAAGTTGCAGATAGGAAGGGGGTAGAGAGAGAGAGAGAGAGAGAGAGAGAGAGATCGGGGATGACATGCAGCAAAGGTGCGCAGGCCGGGATTTGAACCTGCGACCGCTGCAGGAGGACTGTAGCCTCAGTATATGAGCCGCTGCTTAACCCACTGCGTCACCGAGCGGCCACAAGTTTAAAGAAAAAAGAAGGTGCTTGCTGTTTCACCCTGTATTACGTCTGCTCAGGTTCCCATATTGAGTCTGTGACCACTTATAAATACCTTGGCATAACATTGGACGATAGCCTTTCTTTTAGATGCCATATTGACCAATTACTGAAGAAACTTAGGCCCCGTTTACACGGAGCAAAAATTGTGGTGTTTTCATGCGTTTTGACCGTTCGTTTACACGAAAACGAAGCTCAAAGTCTCCAAAAACCATCATTTCTGAAAACTCCGGCCAAAGTGGAGATTTTTAAAACCTCAGTTTTCATGTTTGCTTGTAAACGGAGGGAAACTGACATTTAGGTTTCAGAACGTCACATTATGCAACAGAAGGGTCACTTGTGCGACCTGCGTTTACAATTTGTTTGTAACCGTCAATATTTTCTTGTATTTTACCTGTTTTATATTCTAAAGTCACAATTAAAAGTAACTCCACTTCTCTGTCACTTCAAACGAAAGACTCTCGTTCCGTCTTGGAAGTAACTGGCAGTCCAGGCTGATTTATGGTTCTGCGTTACACCAACGCAGAGCCTACGGTGTAGGGTACGCGGCGACGCACACCGTACGTAGGCTACGCCGTCGATTTAACGCAGAACCATATTATTCAGGCTTCACACGTGTCATTTGTTGACGTTTTTTTCCAGGATTCTGATTGGCTAGCATGACTTTATCTTCTCGTTACACTGCCCCCTGCAGGTTTGGATGCTCATAGCACCTTAACAGCGTATTTATCCGGGTTCGTGTAAACGAGGATATTTTTCAAAACGTAGAGGGGGAAATATCAGTTTTTGTAAATACCCGGCTATGTGGAAACGTGGCCTTAAATTAAAGCTGGGTTTTGTTTTTTTTTTAGAAATAGAACCTGTTTTTCTTTAAATGCAAGCAAACATATCCTTGCAGCCACTTTCTTGTCACTCCTGGATTATGGTGATGATGTTTTAATGATGCCTCTGCTCACTCCCTTCATCTACTGGATGCTGCATATCACAGATGCTTGAGATCCATAACTGGTTGTAAACGCGTTACACATCACTGCACATCGTACTCTCTCACTGACTGGTCTTCACTTCCCATGCACAGAACCACCCACCGGTATCTATTTGTCTATAAATCCATCATTGGACTACTCTCCTCCTATCTGTCCACATACTTGACATAGAAACACTCTGATCAGAACTTCCGATCCCTGGATTACGTCACATTTGCCGTCCCCTCAGTCCGTACTGAACTTGGAATAAAGACGTTCTCCTACGCTGCGCTGGAACCTGGAACAGCTGAAGATGTCCAATTTTATTTGGCTAGGGGACTTCAAATGACTTGTCAGAAGGCTGGTGAGACAGTCAGTGGGGTCTGCACATGTACTGGATTTAACTAGTTCCTTTTTTCCTTCATTTTATTATTAATGACCTTATGTTCCTGTTTTGTTTTTGTCTCTTGTACGTTCTGTTAATATGTAACTTTGTGTTTTGCTGCTACCTACCTAAAATAGGTATCTTGTAAATGAAACCCTGGGTCTCAATGAAATTTTACCTGTATAAATAAAGGTTAATAAAAATAACCCTCCACCTCAGCTATATATGATTTGTAAAGGGGCAGTTTGGTTTTTTCTGTCACACAGCTGTTCTGGATAACAGTCTCCAAATCTTCTTTGTGACTCAACATTCATTTAAAGCAGTATAAAGGACTTGTATATGCTAAGATACCAGTTTTACATTTGAAGGAATATTTGCCTACTTTCAGGAAGCATAATCTAACTTGCACAGTTTCAAGTCTTAACTATTGACAAAAACCAACCAAAATAGCTTTGGATTCCTGTTTGGTTTCCAGCAATGTGTCACACATCCACAATGATTGAAAGCTCACAGTCCTACAGTCGACATGAGGGAAGAGGCAAGAGACTCCAAAGATTCATGCAGGGGTCGGCAACCCCGTCTAGAGCAGCATGTGGCTCTTTAGCGCCGCCCTAGTAGCTCCTGGAGCTTTTTCAAAAATGTTTGACCTTTTTTTTTTTCTATTTTTTCTTCCTTTTTCCTTTCCTTTTTAATCTCGACACTTCGACAATTTCCTCGACATTTCGACTTTTTTCTTCACATTTCCACTTTTTTTCTCAAAGTGCATAATGAAAAAAAATCTTCCCCCAGTTCTAACTAATATAGAAACATGCAGCATGTGTTTCTTCATTCTAAGGCTGATACATACAAGACTTTTCGGTTTTGCGGCTCCAGACATATTTGTTTTTTGTGTTTTTGGTCCAATATGGCTCTAAAACATGTTGGGTTGCCGACCCCTGGATTAATGTCTTCAGAGAAAATGAGACTGACTGAAAAGAAGACCAAAAGTCAATAAATATTGGATCTTGGTAAAAGGGGCCAAACATCTGCACCTATAGAGGAACAACAAAGAGCTAAAATAGACTAAATTAAATTTGTGCTTATTTAAAGACCGTTTCATTTCTCTATAGCCCCAAACATCTAGAGTGGAAGAAAATAAACTTACCTCGTAGTTACTAACACAGTTTATGCGTGTGTAATCAATGATGCATCTTCCCAGCCACTCGTCAGGTCTGGAGCTCAGGATATCATTCCTACAGTTTTCCAGGAAGGGCTGGAGTCGCAGCAGCAAGCTGCGTGACAGCAGGTACCCAAACCCTCCGTAGCAGTACTGCCCTTCCATCTTGCCCCCTATGAACTCTTCAGGACTGCCCATGTAAAGTTCCCAGTCCATACTCAAGTGTGACACCAACACTTTAATCCTGTCCGCTTCTACGTAGGCATCGTCTTGGACGAAGTAGAACCAGTTATATTCATTGATGTAATGGTCAAAAATGTATTTGATGGTCTGAAACATGTTCCAAATCAATCTCTCATCTCCATGAGAAACCACAAACATGCCGTGAGGGACTTTGCGGTTATGTGAGCCGGTAAAGAAAACGACGGCGTCCAAATGATGGCTGATGGTTCGATTCACAGCTACACCCAGAGTGTTGATGGTGTTTTTGGAAGTCAGTACCCCGACGAACAGCCGCTCCCGCATCCCCAGCTCTGTGCTGATGTATTTAGCCCTGAAAAAAACACAAGACACACGTAGTGACTGAATGCTGCTTTTGATTACATTTTGTACAGATGGAACTAGAAGAGAAACAATCCCCAGAGCATTTCTTTTTATCACATTTGATCATTTTCCTTCAGTGACTCAAGTACTCAATTTATTAAATTAGGAGAAGTTATTTGAAAAAAAATACATTTAATTCCACCAAACTCTACGGATATCTTGGCAATTTTCATATTTTAAACATTTTGTATGGTTTTTCTCACCGTTCTCTGTTGCGATCTTTCAGGTGGTAAACATGTAATAAGTTGCTTTGCATCACAACCCTGTGTACATTTTATTTCCTCCTGATGACTGTCATTAATGATTCCTTTTACAGCTGCTGATTTTTTATTAAAATAGTCAAACAATTGTTATCAGCAACAAATGAAATGCTAAATATTTACAGATTTTAAATTATTGGGTGGACAAACAATTACACCAGCATAGGCTTGGAATAAGGGTTTTCCACATTCCTTGAACTGCACTATCCAGAAAAAGACAGATGATTGAACAGGATAGTCCTCATTAGCTGACACCATCTATCTATCGCGACACAAACCATGTTAAACCATGCCTGTTAAATCTGGAGAGTTACACCTCCATGTTTAGCAATACTTTTCTCCGAGATTAATCTTTCAGTAGTGTTTGTTAACAGTACTGGAGTTGAGGGGGGATGAGGGGGATGGCATCCCCCCCTGAAATAAAAACGGTCCAAATCACCCCCCCCCCCCTGAAATAAAAACGGTCCAAATCATCCCCCCTGAAATAAAAAGAGTCCAAATCATCCCCCCCCTGAAATAAAAACGGTCCAAATCACCCCCCCTGAAATAAAAACGGTCCAAATCATCCCCCCTGTAAAACTGCCATCCCTCCTTTCCATCCCTTATGTCATTTCATCAATGAATGTGGTTTTACTGCTATTTCAACATTTAGAGTCATCACCAGAAAAATAACTTATTTGACAATTTCCACCTGTTTCAAGTAAATTTTCACTTGAAATAAGTAGAAAAATCTGCCAGTGGGACAAGATTTATCTTCTCATTACAAGCAACAAAATCTTGTCCCACTGGCAGATGTTTCTACTTATTTTAAGTGAAAATCTACTTGAAACAGGTGAAAATTGTTGTTTTTTCCAGTGATGAGTCTTGTTTTAAGTGTAATGAGATTTGTTACTAAAATGAGACATTTTAACTAGAAAATAAGACAAATATTCTTGTTAAGATTTTGAGTTTTTGCAGTGATCCATTTTACTTATCCTGTTAAGGACAGAGTCATATTGATAAGTTCAGAAAAGTGTTTTTTATTGTTGTGTTTTGATGTATTTGATGTAAGCCCAGTGGATATTTAAAGCTTACAGAAGGCTGCATTTAACTGCTGCTATGTCATTCCTGCAGTATTTCTGCAGGTGTTTTGGTCACTGCTATTATTTGTAATATATTATATTATTTGTAATCAGCACAAATTATCTGTCCCCATATGATAAAATCCACCACCCCGGGACTGGAAGATGCTTGTTGACATTGGGCAGCAACTCGTTCTTCCACCTGAGATTGCTTCCACCAACCTTAGGCCAGACATGGTACTCTGGTCCCCTTCACAGAGATCAGTGTATATCATGGAACTCACAGTCCCGTGGGAAAACTCTGTTGAGGAGGCGTATGAGCGCAAAAAACTGCGATACACAGAGCTGGCAGCAGACGCATCTCAACGTGGCTGGAGTGCAAAAGTCTACCCAGTTGAAGTTGGATGCAGGGGATTTGTGGCTTCTTCCACCATCAGATTATTGAAGGACCTTGGAATCCAAGGACAGGCTCTGCGACAGACTATCAGAGCAATTTCTGAAGCAGCTGAAAGAGGCAGCCAGTGGTTGTGGATCAAACGGAAGGACCCTTGCTGGGCTCCAAGAACTCCCACCTGAGAATCCGAACTCCAACCCTCCAACCGTTAGAACCATGAGGATTTTTCATCTAGGCAAAACCTAATGATTGGGCACGGGACACAAGCTAAGGCTTGATCACCCTATAGCTGGCCACCTCTGATGAGGGTGTATAGTGTTTAAAGGCCGAAACACCCCCTGATTCAGAGGCATACTACTGAAGATGTGTCCCGAAATTGACATCAACCCCCCACCCCCCACTCTTAACATCCCGGCAAATCTCATGCGAGTGCATACCATCTATTGGCACAATAGATGGTGCCAATGTCATTCCTGCAGTATTTCTGCAGGTGTTTTGGTCAGTGTTATTATTTGTAATATATTATATTATTTGTAATCAGCACAAATTATCTGTCCCCCTATGACAAAATCCACCACCCTCCTGATTTTTATTTTACAACTGGAGTACTGATAATATGGCCTAGAGTTGAACCACAGTTAATATCAATAAACGATTTAACATCAGCATCTATCTGCAGCCTACTCTGTACTGTGCAGCCGCAAAATCATTTATTTACCACTATTTTACTTGTCTGATCATTACTGCATTGAAAAAAGTAGAATATTTAGCTAATGTTTGTCTGGAGACATTTAGTTTAGCCAACTACAGTAACTGTATTTTTGGTCTAGTCGTCATTAACATTCAACAACATTCCTACACATGTTTTTTGTGATTAAAGTTTACTGATTTTAACATACAGGACTGTCTCAGAAAATTAGAATATTGTGATAAAGTTCTTTATTTTCTGTAATGCAATAAAAAAATAAAAATAAATGTCATACATTCTGGATTCATTACAAATCAACTAAAATATTGCAAGCCTTTTATTATTTTAATATTGCTGATTATGGCTTACAGTTTAAGATTAAGATTCCCAGAATATTCTAATTTTTTGAGATAGGATATTTGAGTTTTCTTAAACTGTAAGCCATGATCAGCAATATTAAAATAATAAAAGGCTTGCAATATTTCTAATTATATTCTAATATTCTAATTTTCTGAGACAGTCCTGTATCTATTGCGACACAAACCATGGACAGCCTGTTAAATCTGGAGAGTTACACCCAGTACTCGAGTTGTAAAAAAAAAAATCAGGGGGGATGGTGGATTTGATCATATGGGGACAGATAATTTGTGCTGATTACAAATAATATAATATAATATATTATAAATAATAGCAGTGACCAAAACACCTGCAGAAATACTGCAGGAATGACATAGCAGCAGTTAAATGCAGCCTTCTGTAAGCTTTAAATATCCACTGGGCTTACATCAAATACATCAAAACACAACAATAAAAAACACTTTTCTGAACTTATCAATATGACTCTGTCCTTCACAGGATAAGTAAAATGGATCACTGCAAAAGCTCAAAATCTTAACAAGAATATTTGTCTTATTTCTAGTTAAAATGTCTCATTTTAGTAAAAAAAAATCTCATTACACTTAAAACAAGACTCATCACTGGAAAAAACAACAAATTTCACCTGTTTCAAGTAGATTTTCACTTGAAATAAGTAGAAAGAGATTTTTTTGCTTGTGATAATTTCAAAAATTAAAATGTAAAATTTACATGAAACAGCTGAAAATGGTCACATTTTTCTGGTGTTATTTTTCTGGTGATGACTCCATCCCCCTCAACTCCAGTACTGGTTACACCTCCATGTTTATCAATACTTTTCTCCGAGATTAATCTTATTTTGAGAAACTGGTATTAAAACCTTTGAATCCTAAGATTTCAGTAGTGTTTGCTTGTTAATAAACCCATCTAATTGAAACAATCTGTTCACGAGTTAGAATAAACATCCAACTAGAACTGACCTGAAAACTTTCTTGTCCGCGGTGGACGGGACGTGTTTGTACGGGACTATCCTGGGCTGGAAGTACTCCTCCTCCCCGTCGCTGGAGGGGGAGATAGAGTTGGGTCTCCGGGCTCCTCTGAGCGGCCCCCCCTGGCCGGAGCCCCCGGCCTGGCCCTCGGTCCCCCCGGCCCCCCCGGTCCGCCCGGCCCCGGCCAGGGAACAGCCGTCCTCCGTCCAGCTGACGCTCAGCAGACTGAGCGTGAAGCCCAGAGAAACCCCCACCACGACCGGGCCGAGCGGCCGCAGCACCGCCACAAACACCGCCAAACACACCGACACCCGCATTGTACACGCACAGTCCCGCTCCCGAGGCGCTCAGTACGGACCAGCGGAACTGTTCATCCAATCTGAAGTAAAGCAGTTATGCTCCGGTCATTAAATAGTTCTGAAAAGATGCGACTTCTTCCTTAAATCCTCACCAGTCCTGTTACGTGGCTGCTAGCAGACTCCTCCCCCGCACCGTTAAGGCTGATTTATGGTTCCGCGTTACACCAACGCAGAGTGCGGCGTAGGGACGCGGCGACGCGCACTCTATGGCGTAGACTACGCCGTCGATTTAACGCAGAACCATAATTCAGGCTTTAGCATAGGCCGGCGTCGTGCCAAAAAGTGATTGCCTGCCAGAATCTGATTTCTCCCTGAAAATGGGTCTTTTTACCTGCCAAAAATTGATTGAAGGCCAAATACAGTTAATGAAAGGTTGTTTCTACCTAAATATGATTTGATCTCATTCTTGAGCTTCATAATATAAATACAACACAAAATAGGCATTTTCACCTGCCAAAAATTGAATGAAGGCCAAATACAGTTAATGAAAAGTTGTTTCTGCCTAAATAATCTCATAATCTGAAAATCTGACGTTTTAGCGCTATCGCTCAATGGGCTGCTGTGCGCTGTAAATAATAATAAAATATAATAATAATAATAATAATAATAATATCCGCGTCGATTTAACGCGGAACCATAAATCAGGCTTAACACGGAGCTGTTTACAGCCTCTTTTCTTCTAATCACCGGAGGAAAACTGCTAAGAAGACCCACTGACCCACTGACTGGACTTAAGATAAGGGGACACTTTATTTACATGCCTTTATTTTTGTGATTGTTTGCTGTGGACTGTCTGCTTCGCCCTGCTGCTTTTCCGTGCATGCTTCGCCTGTCGCTCCCGGCTTAACTCTCCGACGCCGCTGTGAGTGTATTGCTCGCGGGGAGCTGCGGTCCCGGTCCTCTGGTCCCGGTTGGACTTCATCCCCGGGCTGTAGTCGCCCTGTCTGGGCTGTGTGTGGGTGTTTGTGGTTTGGTGTGCGCGCGTGTGTGTGGAGACGCTGGCAGAAGTGTGTAGCGGTTGGTTGGAGGAGGTTTGGAGGAGGAGCGGCGCAATGATTGACAGGAAAGGGGGAAAAGGACCCGTTTTTCACGGCGCAAAAAAACACTGTAATAAAAAGGACAGAATGGAGTACTAGAGTGAAGTTTTTCATGTTACACTCTTTTAGACACATTTAAGGGATGTTGGCCAAGACTTTTAATAGTGTTAAAAGCATGTTAAAAATGATGTCACAATACCTTTAAAGGAGCATGAGGCTCCTTTTAAGAAATGAGACTCTCTAGCGCCACCCTTCGCCACGACGGCCGTCGGGGGTACTGCAGCCAACAGCGAAGCCGGCACGGGAGAACAGGGAGAACGCGCATGCAGCGTCATGTGACGTCACATCCGCAGGAGAGCGCGGGAAATTCGGCCCCACAATTGCAGCACATTTTGCAGCACACAGCCTGTTCAAGGCAACGGAGAGATACACTAGAGGGCTCATTCTTTTTGGTTTGGAACACTTCATCTGATATTATTACTAGAAAACTTAAAACGTATATGAATTTTTTTCATAAATCCTGCCTCAATCCTGCCTCATGCTCCTTTAACATGCTTACGTGGATGTCTGCTGTTGCTGCTTCGGCCTCCCCCCCCCCCTCTGGTCATCCCGCTGCTGCTTTCACATGACTGTTGTGTGCTGCTGACGCCCCCCCTGAGTCCCAGGTTGTGCTGTGCTGCATCTTAAAGGCCTTGTAGCATAAAGGAGACGCTGATGTTTCAGGGGTGGTGGGGAGTCAGGGCACAATTCTCCTGCATCTTCTGCAGGAGTTGCATGTCGTTCTACCTCTCTAATCAAAAGGTCTGGAAAAAGGTGCACACACACACACACACACACACATACAAAATACAGGATTAAACAGGATGCTGCTGATGACCATATAATAACAATAACTGTGATAATAACAACAATAACCATAATAATTATAGCCATCCAGGGCTCCAGACTGCGACCAAATGCTCGCATTTTGCGACCAAAATTTGAGTATGTGCGACTGAATTTCATGTCCACTCGCACACGTGCGACCAGTAAATTTGCCAGTGTTTTTTTTTTCTTTTACACGTTAAACGTGGAAGGGGTGCGTCAATGAAACCGCATATTGCAGGCCAATGAGTGTGAAAGGGAATGAGTTGGGGGATCTATTTTTTTTTTTTTTTTTTTTTCGTTTAATTTCACCAGCTCAAAGCAGGTATTACGCCCGGACCACATTTAATGCGACACAACACGCTGCCGCCGCGGCGCGCACATAAAGTTAGAAGAAAGAGACGGCGGGTATGTTTGGTTTTAGTAACATCTTGCTCAGGCAATGAGTCTGCAATGGCCCAGACGGGAGACACATGTAGCTCAGTGCTTAACTTTTATTTTTAATCCACTCTATATTCTTCTGGTTGTTCTCCGATATGTTCCCCGCCTGAATTATGGTTCCGCCTTAAATCAACGCAGAGCCTACGGCGTGGCTCTGCGTTGATTTAAGGCGGAACCATAAATCAGCCTTCACCCGGTAAAGAAAAAAAAAAAAGAAAATGTTCTCCAATACAGCAGGTCTCATAATTTTATTTTGAACACTGCCAAAACTCAAAACTTAAAACGTAACTAGAACTTAAAATTTGCTTGACACAAATGAAAGTTAAATTTTAACACGTGGGAAAACACCTAACCTTTTTAAGTGATGTGTGTTATCAGGTGTAATGGCATTTTTAGGTTAGAAATAAGAATATTTCTTGGAAAGATCCTTAGTTATTTGAGTGAAGGCAGTGAATTTGGTCAACTGGTGTAAGTTCAGGGCTTTAGTAAAGACACAAGTAGGGAAATGTTATTGGCCAGTACCCCCAATATTTGTACATTTGTTAAGTACTGTGTTTAACAGTTAAATTCATGGCTGAAAGGTTACTAAGCACTTTGTTACCAAGCACTTTTTTATCATGTGAATGTATGTTTTTTTTATATATAATGACAGCAATGGTGCTGTCAGTTTACTTTATGTTGCGGCATCTTTAAAAGTGCACAATAAAATGTAACACTGCATTTGAAACAGCACATTGTGGTAATTCATTAATCTATTATGAAATATGTATTACTAATACACTGAAATGTAGTAGAAATGTAAAAATTTGGTTAGCGTGTCGATAAATGATGTGCGCTCCTAAAATTTCTGATTGTGCCCCTAAAAATTTTCAGTTAGGGGCTACTGTGCTCCTAGTGAAAAAAGTTAGTCTGGAGCCCTGCCATCTGTTAATTAATTCTTAAGGTCGTCTCTGAACCTCGTCCCCATCATGGACATGTAAATCTACCCAGCACAAACCAAACTAGGGATCAAGCATGGCGGCAAGGAAGTAGATCGGATGATTAAATGGCTCCTGGGGATCCCCCTGCTCCATGTTGACCCTTCTGAAGATCTCAGATAAACCTCTTCTCTAAATACTTTTTTAGTGCAACAACTATTGTCACAATCTGCGGCAGCTGCACTTCCATCTTGTTGAGAGTTTTTAAGTCCAGGCCGGTGGGGACAACCATGCTGATGGACGGTAACCACAGTGTCTCCTTCAATAAGCTCTGTTGCCTCAGAAAAAGGCTCAAGCACAGGTGTCCCAACTGGGTCCTTTCTCGGACTGAAAATGCAATGTTTTCTGTATCACATTCACTGCACATTGCTGTGACAGCCCAGTGGTCCAGTGTGGCGAGAGCTTTTCATTGTTTTAAGGTACTACCCCAGCTTGTGTTGTTAGCTGCCAGGATAGATTTATTCGACCCCAAATTGGGTCTCAAACATGTCTCTGACCATACGACAGCTGTGAAGCAGGGTTGTGAACTTGGTGGCCTTAGCAATGGCTGTCGCTATTGCCTTCACTTCTTTCATGCCATCACTGATGACCAGTTGGAGTGAGTGTGTGGAGCCAGACAAGCATTCACTTGATGACGACGGCTGGCCAAAGTCTTCTACGTTATCCCACATCATTTCATCATCAAGCTCATCACTGTCACTTTGAGGTTGCTCTGAGTCCGGCAATCTTACTTTAAATGCCCGTTTCCTGTTGCATCTGTCAGAATGAACCTTATTTTGTAGCTAATGTCATACTCAACAATTTCATCAAATTCTGAGGCGATTCGTTCACCACAGTGCTTCCCTGTGAAACCATAGGAAGGAATGAAGCCTCCTGTCAGACCGGAGTGCAACACTTGCGTGAGCTTCCAGCGCATGATGTCATCTTTAACATTACTGATTAGATTAGGTGTAACCGGTGCGATCCTAGTGGTGTGCGTTGTGTTTTTTTTAACAGACGGGACTCAGACCAGCAGGACTCTTTTGGAGGCGATCTCCATTTATTTCCTGACAAACAGAAATGAAACAACATTTCCTCCAGTCAATATATGCAGCAAGTTGAGCCCCTCTCCCATTGACATCAGTAACAAAAAGGGCAAGACAGAAACATACCTGACAAACAGAAATAAAACAACGTTTCCTCCAGTCAATATATGCAGCAAGTTGAGCCCCTACACAGATAATAACAAAGAATATTAACATAATACAAGGGAAACCCAAACTGTGGTCTATCAGACTTCACATCACTCACCTCTCCCATTGACATCAGTAACAAAAGGGGAGAGGTGAAGGCGGGAAAAATCATTTATACAGGTGGGGGGGGGGGGGGGGGGGGTCACAGAAATGTCCGTAGGGGGACAACAAACTAAGACACAAAAGGTTCCACATATTTCTGGATGTTTGACATGTCAGGTATACTAAAATAACAGATTTTGGTGATTATGAAATATAAAATAAATGCACATACACAAGTGGAAAATTAACTCTGTTACACTCACCCCCTTAAAATCACACAAAATTCTGGGTCATAACACAATCCACACCCACAAATACACTGGCCATGAAGAAAACAAACACACAATAAAGCAGAATGAACCAGCTTAATAAGCTACCCACCTAAGGGATAAGAGAATCGGAGACTTGCTCGGTGCCAAGCAAGAACATACAATACTCCACAGACAAAGTGAGGTGCCCTATACACCACACACAAAGGCCAAATAATGTGGATGGGTGGAAAAAAATAAAAAATAAATAAATAAAAATCACTTGCTGCTGTGTGTGCTGCGCTGTGTGCTGCTGTGTGTGCTGCACACAGCAGCAAGGAACCACCAAAACAAAAAGAGAGGCCAAAGATCACTCCTCAAAGAACCAAACAAACAAAAACAGTGAGGTACTCTGGCTCACACATGAATAACAGGTCCCGAACTAGGTTCAACCCCCAGAATATACTCAAGTTGTGCCATGGACTCAATCAGACGGCACACTGGTCTAATGACTTTGCCAAACCGTGAGGTAAGTCGGCTATCAACATTTGATACCTGAGGTGGGTCGGGATGGTCAAATGGTGGTAGGGGTAGGGGGACAGGGAGAGCTGTCGGGGAATCAGCAGCAATGACAGGACCATCAGGATCAGACGAGGCCACCACAGGAGACGGTGGAGATGGCATACTGTCCGAGCCAGGGGGCTCATCAATGGACGACTGCTCGTGGACCCATGAGGCGGTACGGCCATCATCCCAGTCAACACTCGAGAGGGAATCAGCAAGGGATGGCTCAACCGTTGCAGCTGCAGTCCCCAATCCAGACATCTCAGTCTCATGCCTATCGGATGTAGGAGGAACATTAACCACACCAGAGGCAGGCGTGGACACAGGAGAAGCATCATCATCATCATCATCCAAAGCTTCATCCAAGGGCAGGAAGCTGACCTGGAGCAGCAAGTTCCGGTGAACAACACGTTCATTTCCTTCCTGATCCCTGATACGGTAGATATGTAGGGCAGGTTTTGAAGCCACCACAGTGTAGACAACAGGCGCCCACTTGTCAGAAAGTTTGCACTTCCCTTTTACGCCCTTATTCGCCAGCAGCACCTGGTCACCGAGAGACAGAGGCTGACCCCTGGCCCGTTTGTTGTACTGGGCACTCTGATGTTCCTGTTCAGCTGCACAATTCTTCTGAGCCAGTGCCATAGCACAGTGCAGGTCTTCCAAAAGTGATTTCACGTAGGCATCATAGTCACACACAGTCACATCATGGAGAACATTTTTGAAGAGAAGGTCGACTGGCAGCCTAGGGACCCTCCCAAACATCAAGTAGAAAGGCGCGAACCTGGTGGTCTCATGAGCAGTGCAGTTGTACACAAAGGTCATAGTCTGGATCATCTGCGGCCATTTCTGCTTTGAACGAATGGGTAAAGATCTCAACATATTCCCCAGACTGCGGTTAAACCTCTCAGTACCCCCGTTCCCCATAGGATGGTAAGGCGATGTATGTGACTTCTCAACTCCTGATAACTTCAAAAGCTCTGCGATCAGCTCACTTTCAAAGTTCGCTCCCTGGTCGGAGTGGAGGCGCTGAGGGAAACCATAGACACAGAAAAAATTGTCCCACAGTTTTTTGGCTACCTTTTTGGCAGTTTGATCCTGACAGGGAAAAGCATGTGCCAGCTTAGTGAAGTGATCAGTGATCACGAGAATATCCACAGACTTGTTGTCTTTGTTTTCAGCTGACCAAAAATCGATACACACGAGCTCCAGAGGGGCAGAGGTTTTAATGCTCTCCAGTGGGGCCCTTGCGGAAGGTTCAGGAGTCTTGCTGAGAACACATCGGAGGCAGCTTTTCACATGATTGCGGACATCCTTCTCCATGTCATACCAAAAGAAGCGCTGGCGAGCAAGAGAAAGTGTGCGGGGCTGACCTTGATGGCCAGCATGGTCATGAACACCAGTCAACGCATCTGCCTTCAGGGACTCAGGCACAACAAACTGAAACTTCTTCTGTTTTGTCAAGGGGTCTTTTGTGACTCTATAGAGGATACCATTCAGCAGTGCCAGTCTATCCCACTGCTTAAGGACTCTCATGGTTGGCTGACTTTCATTGCAGCGTTCACGCCTGGAAGGTCTGCGTTTCCTATCAACATAGTGAATGACCCTTGAGGTAACTGGATCCTGTTGCTGGTGTGACTGAAGGTCAGCAAGAGACAAGGTGTGCAACATGTCCTGGCCAGATGTTACCAAGGTAGTGAGGTGGTCAGCAAGAGAGGCTGCCCGCTGTCTAGGGGCAGAGTCCCACTGATCTGAAGAGGACAGAATAGAGGAGACGTCATCTGCGGACAGTGAACCCCAGGTGGCAGCAGAGGAAGAGGGATCCTCCAGTGACTGTGGCTGGCAGGTGAGGCGGAATGAGTCCTGCACACAACCATCATTGACATCACAGACCTGTTCCAGCAGCTCAGAGTAAGGCTCACGCAACAGCCGTTCCCTCAAAGGTCTCACAAATGGGTCCCTACTGAGGGCATCTGCCACCACATTCAACCTGCCAGGAATGTGTTTGATCTCAAATGAATATGGAGCCAGCTTAGAGACCCAACGCTGCTCGCAGGCATCAAGCTTTGGTTTAGTCAAAATGTAGGTGAGGGGATTGTTGTCTGACTATACAGTGAACTTGTGGCCCTTGAGCCAGTGGCTGAACTTATCGCAGACTGCCCACTTGAGAGCGAGGAACTCGAGCCTGTGAGCAGGATAGTTGGCTTGACTGCGACTGAGGGATTTGCTTGCAAAAGCGATGGGTCTTGCTTTCTCCTCACCGGCCGGCACCTGGGACAGGACAGCACCCAGACCATCAAGGGAAGCATCGGTGGAGAGGACGAAAGGCCTATCAAAGTCTGGATGTGCCAGCACCACACTAGTGAGGAGCGCACTTTTCAAATCCTCAAACGCTTTATCACAGACAGGAGTCCAATCTTGAGGAGTCAGCTCTCGGAATGTACCGGCCCTTCGCCGACCAAAGGAGCCCTTAGCCTTCCTTTTCTGACCCGCGGTCAAGGAATAGAGTGGTTTCGCGATGGAAGAGCAGCCGGGAATGAAGTGCTGGTAATATAGCACCATCCCGAGGAAGGATTTGACCTTCCGCTGAGAAGGAGTGCAGCCGTCATCACTCATGAGGTCCTCCTTCCTGAAGGATGAGATCACCTTCACTTTCTCCTGGTCGACTGAGACACCACTGCTGTCCACCATGTGGCCAAGAAACTTTACTGATCTGCGAAGGAAATGGCACTTCTTCTGCGCTAGCTTCAGATTGTTGTTTCTGAGACGTGAGAAGACCATCTCCAGCCGTTTCAGGGCTTCCTCCTCAGATGGAGCAAAGACAAGGAGGTCATCAAGATAACAGAGGAGACTGGAGAAGTTCAAGTCACCAAAGATGCTCATCATCATCCGCATAAAGGATGCCGGACTGTTGCACAGGCCCTGGGGGAGTCTGTTATATTCGTACAGGCCTAAGGGTGTCGTAAAGGCCGTGTACCGCCTGTCAGACTCATGGAGGGGGATGTTGTAGAATCCCGATGTGAGATCCATGGTGCTGAAAAAGGCGTTTCCACCAAGGGCGGCAAGGCAGTCAGCCTGATGGGGCAGCGGGTGAGCATCCTTGACGGTCTTGGCATTAAGCCAACGAAAGTCGGTGCAGATTCTCAAATCACCTCACTTCTTCCACACCAGGACCAACGGCGAAGCATATTCACTAACAGACTTGGTAATGATGCCTCTCAACTCCATCTCAGACAGCACCTCTCTCAGTTTATGGTAGTGTGCTGGAGGGACGCGCCGATAAGGTAGCCGGAAGGGGCGATCATCGGCAAGGTGAATGCGGTGGACGAACTTCTTCGCCTCCCCACAATCCAGCTTGTCCTTGGAGAAGATATCCTCCTGGTAAGTGAACACAAGGTCAGCCAGCGACTGTTTCCACCCAGCTGATACTTCACACCCTTCAAGGTCAATGTCTGGCAATCCACAGTCCTTAAGCCGCTGAAAGGAAGCAGAGGTGGTATCCGAGTCTGGGACAGGGTCAGCTGCATGACCATGCTGTGGCCTACTCACCCCCTGAGAGAGAGGGAAGTCTTCCACAGCGACACAAGGAAAGACATCCGCCACTATTGCATTGCGACGCAGTGTCAAGGGGCTCTTGGTTGGGTTAAGGATCTTCATTGGAACCCAACGGTCACCCCACATGGGTGCCACAACCCGCCCAACAATTATGTTTTTGGGGGCTGAACGGGAGGAGGTGGGCTCCACCATGATGGTGCTTCCAGGAGACACGGGGGTATTACTGGGCAACTTTCCCCAGACCAGATACTCTGCCTGAGGTGCAAGAGTGATAGCCTGCCGCAACCTAACGGTGCCAACCTTATCAGGCAGGTCAGGACCAGCCCAACGGGTAATACAGCTAAGCAACTGCAGAAATTGCTCACACTCTGGGTCAGAAGTCTTGGAGCGGATGAGCTCCCAGTATTTCTCATCAGACTTCATCTGCTGTATCATGGGCCTGATAATGTTGCTTCCAATAATAAGCTCATCTCTCTGTCCTGGAACAAACAAAGTAGGCACAATGAATCTAGACCCATAAACCTCAATGTCCAGGTCATAGATACATCTGGGTTGCGTTGTAAGGCCACCACAGCCAACAAGAACCACCCTCTCAGGCACCGGCTGGGGACTCGGGAGGACACCAGCAGCTCTAAGCTTGGCCTCCACACTGAGCGTGCATGACATGCTCCCTGAGTCAAGCATCCCCCTCAAGGTAGACTGGCCCCCGACTGACACTGGGGCATAAAACAAATCACTAGCCCCCTCTACTCTATGCGAGCCCACAACAATTACTGTTTTGTCATCAGCAAGGTTACTACAGCAGTTCACATAGATCGACTGCAAGTCCTGTTCTTCACCGAGGGTGTCACTAGCACCGCCCATGTTACCCCTCTCACTACACGGGCGGGCTAGTTTAAATCAGCATTGGAGGGAGAACGGGGTGGCATGGCTGATGGATTGGGAGCCTGTGGGCATTCATGCCTCATATGACCAGGGTTGAAGCAGTTGAGGCATAGTCGGTACAGTCTGCAGTGTGCATGGGTTGAGTGATCCTTGGAGCCACAAACTCTGCACGCAAAGGACTCAGAACCCTGCTGGTTAAGGGACCGACCAGCCTGACGGTGGCCTGGCCGACGGTTGACTTGCTGGCGGTTGCCGGGCCTTTGACTGGTTGTCAGCGAAGCATTGCACAAAGACAGAACTTTGTCAAACATAGCCACAACCTGTTGAACACCAGAGTCTGTGGCTGGTTGGGTCATGGCAGGTGGAGCTTGGTCAGAGACAGCAGCAGGAGGTAGGGACCAGGGAGCGGGTCTGGAGAAGCTGACCATCCCATTATCTGATCCAAACTGACTGTACGCCAGGGTAGAGGCAGGCAGAGAGCTAATAGAGGGCTTTTGTAGGCCCGCCGCTGAGACAGCCTGAGACATACCAGAGCCGACATGATGAAAGGGCTCAGAAATGGGGCTCTGACTGCAAGATGAAAAACCCACTGCGTGTCGGGAGTGGGCCGCTGCCCTCGCATTTCTCATGTGACTATCTAGACGCTCCTGAACCTCAGCTGCGGTCCAATGCTCCGGTGCCTTCAGCTGGAAGGACATGGCGAGGCTGGGGTCAGGACAGTGATTAATGAACATCATGACCACTTCAGTACTGGGGTCCTCTACAGATCTACCCCGCCTCCGGAGACACTCATCAGCAGCATCAATGGATTTGTTGAGACGAATCCAATAATCCATGGCACTCTCATTAGTACGAGGGATGGTGCTATAGAAATCTTTCATAGGCAAAACTGAATATGAAAGCTCACTAAAGTTACCTTTCAATATGTCAAATACAGCCGTGGGACGGTCAGTCACACTCAGTTCAGGGCGGCTGCGGAGCGACACCTTCACCACATCCCTAGCTCTGCCTGTCAGTCTCGACATGATCAGGTCAAACATTTCAGCAGGACTGTCACATTTAACCCTATTCAGGTAACATCTCATCATGTCTTCCCATTCATGGACAGAGAATGCGTCGGCTTGGTCACCCCTGAAGTAAGGTGGTGCTTTGGTGTCAGAATGCACAACAACCTTCAACTGTGACAAATCAGCATGACTGGGTAGCTGACTCGTAGGAGACTGAGGCTGGATGGTGCTAGGCTGGCGCATAGTGTTAATGCTAGCAGATATATTATCTCCAATCTGTTTAGCCAAATCTGCAATCAAAACACTAAAAGTTTCAACAGATATGACCTGTGTGGGCTTGGGGTCTGGCTGGGAAATTGGCGTGGAGCTAGCAGTGGGTGCTAACGGTGGGTCAATAACCGATTGATCAGCCGTGGAGCTATGAACACCCGGGAAAAATGGTACAAACCTACCATTTATCAGCCGGCCCCTCCCTATCCTAAATGTGACATCCTGCCTGCAACCAGCCATATCATGAACCCCAAAAGCATCCCCCTCTGCCATAACTGAACGAAAAGCAATAACGGCAGAAGCAAGACAAACAAAAAAAATAAATAAATCAATAAAGGAATAAAAAAAAAATACCTTAAAATCAAGGTACAACAAACAGTCAAGTACAATTCAACAGTATGAGCCCCCAAAAAAAAGAGAAAGAAAAAAAAATTTCACTTGCTTATCGAGCAGAATAACAAAAACTACAAGGCAACTAAAATCACATGTACATGACTACTCATGAGGGACAATGAAAAAGAAAAACGTTGCAGAGCTGAAGTAAGAATAAATATGTCTACAATGTTGCTCACATTAGGACATTAACTCTTCAAAATCCCATAACAGTCAACTTTTATAAAGCCCCTCAATGACTAACTTGTCCCTTTAATTCACTGGCTGGCTGCTACAGATTAACCAGCAGAAACCGACATGAAATAAAAACATTAGACGAACATTTAAAAATAAACCACACTTTTAAACGGTACTCAAACGCAGGGATTAAAGCAAAAAAAATATTTTTGACTGAACATTTTTTTTCAGGCCAGTTCATATTCCCCCTCCATCTATGCACTGCACCTATTGTGAAAACCAGGTTTTTTCTGTCTTTAACATATATAAAGTGGTCTCCCCTCAGCCTGCCAACTCAGAGAAGGAGGAAAGCAACCAAATTCTGCAGTTTTCTTAACTTATCAATATGACTCTGTCCTTCACAGGATAAGTAAAATGGATCACTGCAAAAACTAATCTCAAGAATATTTGTCCTATTTCTACTTAAAATGTATCATTTTAGTAAAAAAAAATCTCATTACACTTAAAACAAGACTGATCACTGGAAAAAACAACAATTCTCACCTGTTTCAAGTAGATTTTCACTTGAAATAAGTAGAAAAAAACAAGATTTTTTTGCTTGTAATAAGAAGATAAATCTTGTCCCACTGACAGATTTTCCTACTTTATTTCAAGTGAAAATTTACTTGAAACAGGGGAAAATTGTCAAATGAGTTATTTTTCTAGTGATGACTCTAAATGTTGAAATAGCAGTAAAACCACATTCATTGATGAAATGACAGTAGGGATGGAAAGGGGGGATGACAGTTTTACAGGGGGGATGATTTGGACCGTTTTTATTTCAAGGGGGATCCCCCCTCATCACCCCTCAACTCCAGTACTGCCTATAGATTCTACATCTGGGCTGATGTGGACGTACAGTTGCATAGGAGGATAGGCTATTTCAGTTCCTGGTATGGTTGGCTGTCTGTACAGTTGTGCAAGTTCAATGCTATTAAAGCACTTTAAATCAAAGCATTTGTTTTTTTTTATATAAAATAAATACATTTCTACATTACATTTCTATGCAGTTGTCGGATGTCCCTTTTTTGGCGCCTGCGCTGCTGAAATCAGGCGTTCTATTTCTATTTCTGAAAGGTGGTAACCCGAGAGGCGACCCGGGGGCCGCGTTAACGGGTCCCCGGCGGGCGCAGCAGCTGGGGAGATCCGCGAGAAGGGCCCGGCGGCGGCGCGCGTCCTGAGTCGCCGCCGCCGACCGCCGTACCCGATCCCCCCCACTGGCCCGCCTTCCGCGCGGTGCCGGACACCGCCCTGCAAAAACCCCCAGCCGACGACACGCGAACGCGGCTGGACGAAGGCCCCGCGCGGCGGGCCAAACGCGCCGCACCTCCGGCGGCGGGGAGAGGAGGGCTACGGGGCGACTGCTCCCCCAGACTACCCCCTTGATCCAACACGCCCCCCTCTGTTCCTGATTGGCTAATACCAAGGCTCTGGCTCGCTTAATTGGTTTACAATAGCGCCAGTTTAATGCCTAAAGGCTGATTTATGGTTCAGCGTTACTCCAATGCAGAGCCTACGGCGTAGGTTAGGCGGCGATTTAACGCAGAACCATAATTCAGGCTTAACATGATAACGCATGTGCAAATGTTTTTTTGTTCTTCTCTTTTTTTTTTTTTTCCTAATTTTCGAATTGACGGAAATCCGTCTAGAGACGGAGAACTTTAATCCCTGCAAACGCCTCATCAATCCTCCGATTTCCCAACACACCTGCGCGCGCACTCGGGAGCGCGCGAAATACCCTGAATACCCTGCAGCGCGGGAAGATGGAGGCGGAGCCAGGTGTCAGCAGCTGCAGCGCGGGGAGGATGGAGGAGGTGTCAGGTTTCAGCAGCGGTACCCCGGGGACCAGACGAGCGCTGATCGGGGATACAACGGGTCTGACGGCACCAAGTGTAACCGGTGCGATCCTAGTGGTGTGCGTTGTGTTTTTTTTAACAGACGGGACTCAGACCAGCAGGACTCTTTTGGAGGCGATCTCCATTTATTTCCTGACAAACAGAAATAAAACAACGTTTCCTCCAGTCAATATATGCAGCAAGTTGAGCCCCTCTCCCATTGACATCAGTAACAAAAAGGGCAAGACAGAAACATACCTGACAAACAGAAATAAAACAACGTTTCCTCCAGTCAATATATGCAGCAAGTTGAGCCCCTACACAGATAATAACAAAGAATATTAACATAATACAAGGGAAACCCAAACTGTGGTCTATCAGACTTCACATCACTCACCTCTCCCATTGACATCAGTAACAAAAGGGGAGAGGTGAAGGCGGGAAAAATCATTTATACAGGTGGGGGATGGCGGGGCTGGAGCAGGGCCGGAGCAGGGCCGGAGCAGGGCCGGAGTGGGACTCAGCAGGGCCGGAGCAGGGCCGGAGCGGGGCCGGAGCGGGGCCGGAGCGGGGCCGGAGCGGGGCCGGAGCGGGGCCGGAGCGGGGCCGGAGCGGGGCCGGTGTGGGACTCAGCAGGGCCGGAGCAGGGCCGGAGCGGGGCCGGAGCAGGGCCGGAGCGGGGCCGGAGCGGGGCCGGAGCAGGGCCGGAGCAGGGCCGGAGCAGGGCCGGAGTGGGACTCAGCCCTGGAGTTTCATGCCTCAGACCGGCCCACTTTAGATCACGACCTATTACTATTAAAATCATGTAATTATAACCTTACATGTTAAGTCTACAATAGCGCACTGTTCTGTAAATCCTTGTAATTCTGTGTATTTTTCTAAAATAATTCAGTGCAAGTAAGAGTTTCTTCACAATGTAGATTTATTTCAACACAACACTGTCATCTCTTTTTCCTCTGCAAGGAAACAGATCCATCACAACTTAGATTTCACAAATATGAGAACATGAGTTAAAGGGCAAATCTCCAACACTATTCTTTACAACACCAGAATGTCCTTTTCTGCAATATCAAATAGCAAGAAAATTTGTGTTCACAGATATCTAATCCCTATGAATAAAGAATAAAATAATTATTGCAGTTCTCTGCAAGTTTGTTATTCACAGTATAACATAACTTTCTAATGATGCCATTATCTTTTTTTCCTCAGCATAACAGTAGTTTCAAAGAAACATGGCCAACCCTAAACCATCAATAAACGCCTGAGCAGTGCACTGGTCTCTGCCACTTTCTTTATTACAGTATCATTGTCCAAAGACATGAGAATCTCTTTCTCAGTGCACATGAGCACGAATGCCTCAAGTTTCTTCTGGGTCAAAGTGCTTGACTATGCAGGCTTATTTCATATTACTTTCATCCTATTCCCTTTCAATTGTGGGCTTTGTGTATTTACTATCTTACTTTTAATGATAAAAAATATAACGGGTCACTACTATTGTTTGGGCATAGAAAGTAGTTATATTGGAACTAATGCTTGCTTCTTCACACACTCTGTTACAACCAGAGCTGGGTAGTAACGAGTTACATTTACTCCGTTACATTTACTTGAGTAAGTTTTGGGAAATGTTGTACTTTTAGGAGTAGTTTTGAATAACTATACTTTTTACTTTTACTTGAGTAGATTTGTGAAGAAGAAACTGTTCCTCTTACTCCGCTACATTAGGCTATGTTGAGCTGTTACTTTTCTTTTATCCCTTTTATCCACGTACGCGTCAATCTCATGACATCACTGGGTGATTCTTTGGGAAAGGTGTTTGTTTTTGCATGTTTTGTCACATTTACACAGACTCAAACACACACAGAGTTTCTATGAGTTCATGGGCTTGTTCTAGTTCTGCCTGGTTAAAAAAGAAAAGTACAAAGGCTTGAGATTTTGTGCTACTTGTGCTTAATTAATTTTTTTATTCTGTTATTTTATTATTTATTAAAGTACTTGAATTTACTTTAAGCTTATTATATTTGTTTTTATTTTCTATTAATTTTAATTTATTTTATTGATTTAATTTTCCTGAAGATGATTATTTTGTACTTTTGTCTGTTTGAATGGTTGTGTTAAAAAAATAAATCAGACGTTACTCAACAGTTACTAAGTACTTGAGTAATTTGAGTAGTTTTTTCACCAAGTACTTTTTTACTTTTACTCAAGTAATTATTTGGATGACTACCTTTTTACTTCTACTTGAGTCATATTATTCTGAAGTAACAGTACTTTTACTTGAGTACAATTTTTGGCTACTCTACCCACCTCTGGTTACAACAGCTCACCTGTTCCTTCCATACTGACAGGAGCAATCCCCCCATCGCTACTGGCTCCTGGCTCCTGGCTCCTGGCTCTGCTTCTGACACTAAATCACATTTTAAAAATGGTCTTAATTCTCAGCACAAATCTCCCCTTTTTACAAAGCCTTCTGATCAATTCAGGTCAGTTTCATTAATGTAGTGCTGAATCATCTAGCATCTCAGGGCACTTTGCATATAGAGCAGGTCTACACCATACTCTTCATTATACGAATTCTAATAATATTCACTCAATGAGCAATCTGCCCACTCTGGAGGTGTGGGCTCATGGCTGCTGCATGGTGCTGGATCTTGCAGCGGACTGTGAGGGGCTACAAGACAAAGTTTTCTAGTTATGTGGCGTCGCATCATACTATTATTTAAATTATATAATGTTATGTTATTTGTCACATGCTACACAATTCATTGACTTGATAATTAACTTCAATGGTGGTTTGCAGGCAAAGTTTAACATCTTGCCTTACCCGTTTCATTGTCCTCATTTGTCCGCGAGCTTGCTTTCGTGAAAAAGTTGCCAATTTTGGCACACTTTGCTGCATCTGATTCCAGAGCTTTTCTCTTTTTTAATCTTTGCTTCTCCGCGCCACCCTTGCTCTTTCTACTCTCCATCTCTCCATTACCACTGTCCGAGTGCACGGATGTGCTACGTCACGGTGCGAGCTGCCAGTGGAGGCGGAGGCGGCCCAGGGACAGCGGTAGCACTTATACATCCATGCGGTAGCATACGTGATCAACCCAGTGCAATGACTGAACACTGGCCCCCCAAAAAACTGAACACCGGCCCTCGCGGCCCAAACATCAGACCGGCCCACCGGGAATTGTCCCGGTCCTCCCGATTAGCCACGCTGGGCCTGTCCCGGAGGATGGCTTGTGTAATGGCCTCTTGCCTGGATGAATTTGGGGCATATAAGTATTTGTACAAAGGAAGGCTGCGTGGTGTCTGCCATCACCAGTGATGTGTGGCACACTGGAATAGTAATTTCATATGTGATAATTGTATGATATCAATGTCCAGTGGAAGTAATTTACTTATGTGTTTTACAGTTTATTTGTATTATTTTTTTCAACGGTTAAAACATTCACCTGAATATCTATATATTTTGGATATTGGAAAACTCTGGAAAAAGTAAATCGTTGTCCCTTTAAAAGGACGAGTGAAATAAGTTTTTTTCTTAGAAGTGTTAGGGTTTTGACACCCTTCCTCCACCAGAGGGCGCCAAAGCCTGGTCAGGCTTGGCCGGAGCGCCTGATCCTGATCACCTTCTCCACACCTGACAACCGTTCAGCCTCGTCACCCAGCCTGCTCTTAAACCTGCCTCCCACAAGCTGCGGTGTCGGATTATTCTCCAGCTCAGAGCCCCGTACTCTGCCCGGTTTCCTGGATTTACCTAGTTTCCCATTCGTGGACCTTCCCTTCCCAGGTCCTTTTAGACTTTACCCCACGCTTTGGATTACTTTTTCAAGCCGTGAGTTTCCCTCCGGTCTGCGCCTTTTGTTGAACTTTCCAGCCGTGGGTTTTCCGAACTGCACCTTTGTTTTCCCGTAGTTCCCTCCAGCCGCGTTTTTACGGTCTGTGATTTTGTGTTGGTCTTCCTTCCCTCCTGTGGAGCGCTTTTTGTTAATAAACGTTGTTATATCTGAACCTTGCTCATGTCGTCCTGCATTTGGGTCCACCCTCCTTCCCTCGAGCCCAACAAGAAGATTGAGACAAATAAGAGTGTTTGCTTTTGTTGAACCGTGGACAGTTTTTCTTTCAATAAAAGTTGCAAAAACGAGGATGGACGTGGTTTTTGATTGTTCATTTTGAGGGTGCAACATACATTTTGGTGTTTCCAGCTGGAATAGGTCTATTTTCTTACCAAAAAGAGGACTGCATTCTGTAGGGAAGCAGGCTAGCTCGTCAAGCTGACGCAACAGCCAGCTTGTTAAAGTCTGCATTGAAGAAAAGTAAAGAAAACGCATACCACCTTAAGCCCTGAGTAACACAAAAGCTAAGTGAAAATGGACAGTGACTGAGAATCATTACTGGCTGACGTTGAGAAGAAACAATACTTATCACCAGTAGCGACGCTGGCGCGGGTTTCCGGGTTATAAAAACCCAATGTCAACAACATTTCAAAGTAGAGGGCCCCCCCTCTGCCCTAAGGGGGGCCCAATGAGAGGGCCCCGTTTTGTTGTGATACGTTCATATATAATCGTAAAATTTGTAGGTTATAATAACGATAACATGTGCATTGTGCGGCCAGTGTAGGTTAATTCTTACTTTACAACTGTCCTGAACGCATCAGGGCTGTGAGCCAACCTGATTGGCTGGAACTTAACTTGCTTCGTTTTTTTACATTTGAACTAAATCGTCTTGTATGTGCGACTGCAGCATTTTGGAGGGAACTTTGAAAGAGGAAAAATGGAGAAGAAAAAGCACCAGTCTGGATCGTTAAAAAGAAAGGTAAAAGAGAGAAAGGAGAGGCTAGTTGCTTCCTGTCCGCCGCTCACCTCATATTTTACAACGGCGCCGGTGGCTGATGAGGAGGCTAGTGTTAGCTGTAGCGGCCGTTACATTGTTTTCCACGTTACTTGGAATATATTGTTCGAGCCGAGGATGATGTTCTGGAGTTCGGAGTCTGTGAATTGGTGCAGCGGCAACAAGCGCAGATACAGCAATCGGTGAGCACATAAATACTGATCAGAATGTTGTTATTGCCTTGACCACCTTAATGTACCTTGTGTTGTTGTCAACTGTAATAGACCGCCGAGTCTACAGTATTTTCTATTTGAATGCATATTGTGTGCAGTTGATACATTTTTAATAGGCTATGCGTTTTGTTGTGTTTAGACCGCCGTGTCTATTTTCTATTTATAGATCTCATTAATGGCTTATAGACAATTGTGTCTATATTCTATCTGAATAGATTGTGTAATTGTAGTTTACATTTTATGTTTTAAGTTACGGTATATTAAAGATGGTTTGGCTCAGACCCTGTGAGTCACTGTCACACCAGCACCAAGGACAGCGATGCTGTCAGATTGACGTGGCGTGTGTGCGTGCGTGTGTGTGTGTGTGTGTGTGTGTGTGTGTGTGTGTGTGTGTGTGTGTGTGTGTGTGCGCGTGTGTGTGTGTGTGTGTGTGTGTGTGTGTGTGTGTGTGTGTGCGTGTGTGTGTGTGTGTGTGTGTGTGTGTGTGTGTGTGTGTGTGTGTGTGTGTGTGTGTGTGTGTGTGTGTGTGTGTGTGAACTGGTTTGTGGCTTTCTGAGGCACCTAGGCTTGCTTGGCTCAGTAAACGTGAGCATTTGTGTTGTTTGCTGGGTATGATGAGGTGTCCGTTATCTTTAAGTTGTTGAATAGTAAAATAATTATCATAAGGGCCCATTGAGAATGCTCTGTGCTGAAACCCACGCTCTGCCACTGGCGGAGGCTAAAACAAAACAGAAGAAATCAGGAGCACAGAAACGAAAAGATAGAAAAAGCCATTGTAATGGCACCTTAAGTTGTTTTATTGTAATTTTATTGAGTATGTCTTTGTATTGGGACTGAGTTGGGAATGTTTAATGTGAATTTTATTTATATGCTGCTATGTTGGTCAGTCATGTGTTTTTTCTTATTTATTGTATTTATTTATTTTGCCATTTTGTATAAAATACCAGTCTGAGATGGATGTTTGTTTAGCCCTATATGATGCAGTGAGTTGGAACTTGGAGGTCATTGGTATTTTGCTGAATGCAGCAATAAAATGAGGAGGATAATAATTATAATTGTTGTCATGACACTTTCTTTGGCTTTCTCGTTTCTCATTCAGTTTTTACTCCTTATATTGTCTAAAATTGAATAGGGGAATACACAGAGCTTTGCCCTGTTGCACTATTCACCACCCTGCAGTTATTATTATCCTGTGCTATGCATTCATCTGCTGATCTGGAATGGTCTTTTTTGTTATAATCATTGAAGCTGCTTGTGGCTGTCAATCTGTTTCTAAACGACTTAAAGTCATGCAAAGTTAACCAATCCGACCCGTAAGATCCCAAAAATTCAGTTTAGGCCTCCGCTACGCAGGGGCACCTTTGGGCTCAGAACCCATAAGGGATTACACCTGGCGACGCCCCTGCTTATCACTCACTAATCTCAGTGCAGTGAGTGAGGAGCTAAAATGTCAGCCAAGTGAAATGGTAAAATCATCATGCTGTCTACTGAGAAGGCTAATCACCTGGAGAGCGAAGAAGTTACAGGTGTAGAGGATTCTGGACTATCAGTGTTGATGGCAACAAATGATT
Source organism: Cololabis saira (assembly GCF_033807715.1). Taxonomy (NCBI): domain Eukaryota; kingdom Metazoa; phylum Chordata; class Actinopteri; order Beloniformes; family Belonidae; genus Cololabis; species Cololabis saira. The sequence continues at coordinate 980,147 of NC_084592.1, read as the reverse complement.
TTATCGACTTAAAAAAGAGAATGATGATCCTAATGAATCTGCATGTCAAATAAGTGTGCAGCTGGAGACAGGTGTGAAGAACTCCCTGATGGCACAAGATAGTACTACGCCTCTATAGGATTCATCACAGATAATCCCTGGTTCACATCTGATTTAGTTTACCTACTGCATAACAGAAATCTCGCCTGGGTTTAGGCCAGAAAGACTCAGTCTGAAGCTGATAAACTTATGGTTAGGCAACTCAGAAATCATTTTACTTTTCTTATCAAAAAAGAAAAGCCTAGTTTTTATCTTTCTGTTATAACGAAAGATTTAAACAATCCTAAAAAAATTGGGAAAATGGTCAAATCTATCTCAGCCACTGATAATCATAGGGGGTTCCCATCATGTATTATTGATGCTACCACCATAACTGACAGGCTACTATACTTTATTGTTTAAATAATTTTTCTGCATCCGGTTCCTTATTCACTATATCTTCTTCCCTGATCGCTATGCCTGGCCTTAACCTTGTGTCCTCTGCCCAAGATGTTAATTCAATTAAATGTTATTTACATAGCATCTATTACAACAGAAGTTGTCTTTAGGCACTTTCCAGAGACCCAGAACATGAGCCCCGAGCAATTATTACATAAATATAACATAAACGATGGCAGGTAAAAACTCCCCTAGTGGGAGAAAAACCTTAAACCAAACAGTGGCAAGAAAAACTCCCCTTTAGAAGGGAAGAAACCTGGATCCATTGGCGTGGATACATACCTAAAGCAAAGACTCGCTGCTCGTGAGCTTTTAATGTCGCCAACTATGTCATTGTCATGGGAACACGGTTCTACTAATCTGACTGGAGATGGCGTTACTCTCCCCACCCGCTCCTACTTCCTGCAATCCGCAATGGACAATCTGAAAGTTTCTGAGGTTTATCAATATGTGCACAGAGACAAAGTCGGGTGTCATGTCATACAAACATGATCGTTTTGTTTATTTGAAAGCAAATGTCGAGCCTAGCCAGTGTTTGAACAATGCGTAATAAAACTCGGGTGCTGTAACTAAAGCTGGAGAATCAAACCTGCGTGATGTTCGTGTTGCTGGACCTGGAGATCGTGTTCGTGTTCATGGAAGGTAACAAGATTATTTGACCTATATGTCTTTAGGGCGAGGGGTTCAATTGGGACGCAGCCTTATTCTACTTGGCTAGAGTGCAAAGTGTGTGTGTGCAATGATGAAAACGCATTTTCTTCATAAAGTGGATTTCTGCAAGCCCAATGTTATTTTTATTCTCTCTATTAAATATATATATATATACATATATATATATATATATACATATATATATATATATATATATATATATATATATATATATATATATATATATATATATATATATATATATATATATATATATTATATGTTCTATATATTTATTGTAGGCTATGTGTACAATGTATTATATCATATCATCTCATTCACAATGAAGAAAACTCACCCATAAAACGGCAATCTGTATTCATAATTTTGTAAAGTTGTAACTTTGAGTGGTATTCACACATAAAAAATACACACTACATATTATTATCTGGCTTCTCTGATTTCCAGCTCTGGAGTTTTAGACTAAGCGAAAGGCTTTTGAATGTATTATAATCGCATTTAGGTTCAGATTTTGTTTGAAGACTTGAGTTATAAGTTGCTGCGACTCCTCCGCCTCGACCCGTGCTTCCAGGAATATGATGATTTAACCAGAATCAGAATAGACAAATACAGCTCTTAACGTAAATACGATTTTTAAAAAGTGAAAGGTGCAGTAGTATGAGGTAGACAGGATTATTGGAAGGTGCATTGTCACAGCATATGATTGTGTTATTAATTTTCAATTTCAATTTTAATTTTATTTATATAGCGTCTAATACAACAAAAGTTGTCTCTAGACGCTTTCCAGAGATCCAGAACATGATATTATAATTAGGGCCCGAGCACTTGCAGTGCGAAGGCCCTATTGTATTTGCAGGAATTTTTATTATTATTAGGGCCCGAGCACTTGCAGTGCGAAGGCCCTATTGTATTTGCAGGAATTTTTATTAGGGCCCGAGCACTTGCAGTGCGAAGGCCCTATTGTATTTGCAGGAATTTTTAGGGCCCGAGCACCTTCAGTGCGAAGGCCCTATTGTATCTGTAGGAATTCTTCGCGTTATTATTATTAGGGCCCGAGCACCTTCAGTGCGAAGGCCCTATTGTATCTGTAGGAATTCTTTGCGTTATTATTATTAGGGCCCGAGCACTTGCAGTGCGAAGGCCCTATTGTATTTGCAGGAATTTTTATTATTATTATTATTAGGGCCCGAGCACCTTCAGTGCGAAGGCCCTATTGTATCTGTAGGAATTCTTCGCGTTATTATTATTAGGGCCCGAGCACCTTCAGTGCGAAGGCCCTATTGTATCTGTAGGAATTTTTTTTTTTTTTCTTTTTCTTTCTTTTTTCTTCTGACGAAAGGAGGGCCTTTTTGCCCCCCTAAACGTGCCCAAAAAGTCACCAAATTTTGCATGCAAGTCAGGCCTGGCGAAAAATTTGATATTTAATGGTTTATATTAATGGGCGTGGCAAAATGGCTCAACAGCGCCCCCCGGAAAACTTTGTGCCTCAAGCCCCACAATACGGTTTGACGTACATGCACGAAAATCGGTACACACCTGTATCATGGCGCAACTGAAAGAAAAGTCTCTTGGCGTCATGCCCGAAACCGAACAGGAAGTCGGCCATTTTGAATTAGTCGTGTCATTTTGGCGAAATTTATGCCATTCCTTCGAAAGTTAATTCAGCCCGAACCGTAACGTGCCCCCAAGTGTGTTATACATCAAAATGTGCGTCTCCATCCTGCGACCACACGCATTACTTTTCTCTTTCAAAAGCGTTATCGTGGCGGCGCTAGACGCCAAAAAGCGCGCCCACCCTTCATCTGATTGGTTCGACAGAAAAAACTTTGTGCCTCAAGCCCAATAATACGGTTTGACGTACATGAACGAAAATCGATACACACCTGTATCATGTCGCAACTAAAAGAAAAGTCTCTTGGCGCCATGGCCGAAACCGAACAGGAAGTTGGCCATTTTGAACATTCTGAATTAATTGCATAATTTTGGAGCAATATATGCCATTCCTTCGAGAGTTAATTCAGCCCGAACCGTATCGTGAACCCAGATGTGTTATACATCAAAATACGCGTCTCTGTCCTGCGACTACACGCATTACTTTTCTCTTTCAAAAGTGTTACCGTGGCGAGGCTAGACGCCAACAAGCGCACCCCCCCTTCATCTGATTGGTCCATATTTGATAGTTCCCCAAAAGGCACCAAATTTGGCATGCAAGCCAGGCCTGGCGATAAATTTGATATTTCATGGTTTGCATTAATGGGCGTGGCAAAATGGCTCAACAGCGCCCCCCGGAAAACTTTGTGCCTCAAGCCCCACAATACGGTTTGACGTACATGCACGAAAATCGCTACACACCTGTATCATGGCACAACCTAAAGAAAAGTCTCTTGGAGCCATGGCCGAAACCGAACAGGATGTCGGCCATTTTGAATAAATTGTGTAATTTTGGCGAAATTTATGCCATTCCTTCGGCAGTTAATTCAGCCCGAACCGTAACGTGCACCCAGGTGTGTTATACATCAAAATGTGCGTCTACATCCTGCGACACCACGCATTACTTTTCTCTTTCAAAAGTGTTACCGTGGCGACGCTAGACGCCAAAAGGCGCGCCCCCCCTTCATGTGATTGGTCCATATTTGATAGTTCTCCAAAAGTCACCAAATTTTGCATGCAAGCCAGACTTGGCGATAAATTTGATATTTCATGGTTTGCATTAATGGGCGTGGCCTAACGGTTCAACAGCGCCCCCTAGAATACTTTTCTCTGCCATAACTTTTGAATGGTTTAACATAGAGAGTCGTGGGTGGTGTCATGGGACTCTGTAATGAGTCCTTGACCTTCGTTGGCCTGAATTAGCCCCGCCCCTTCGTCTGATTGGTTGTCCCTTTTTTCTGCTATAACTTTTGAATGGTTTGACATAGGAAGTCATGGGTGGTATCATGGGACTCTGTAATGAGTTCTTAAGCTTCGTTGGCCTTAATTAGCCCCGCCCCTTCTTCTGATTGGTTGTCCCGATTTTCTGCTATAACTTTGGAATGGTTTGACATAGAGAGTCGTGGGGGGTGTCATCAGATTCGTTATGGAGCCCTTGACCTTCATTGGCCTGAATTAGCCCCGCCCCTTCTTCTGATTGGTTGTCCCTTTTTTCTGCTATAACTTTTGAATGGTTTGACATAGGAAGTCGTGGGTGGTGTCATGGGACTCTGTAATGAGTCCTTAAGCTTCGTTAGCCTTAATTAGCCCCGCCCCTTCTTCTGATTGGTTGTCCCGATTTTCTGCTATAACTTTGGAATGGTTTGACATAGAGAGTCGTGGGTGGTGTCATCAGATTCTTTATGGAGCCCTTGACCTTCATTGGCCTGAATTAGCCCCGCCCCTTCTTCTGATTGGTTGTCCCTTTTTTCTGCTATAACTTTTGAATGGTTTGACATAGGAAGTCGTGGGTGGTGTCATTTCTGATATGCTTAGGGGGGCGGTGGCCATGAGTGCGAGGGCCCGTTCATCGCTGCTTGCAGCTTTAATTATTATTATTATTATTATTTTTCTGACGAAAGGAGGGCCTTTTTGCCCCCCTAAACGTGCCCAAAAAGTCACCAAATTTTGCACGCAAACCAGGCCTGGCGAAAAATTTGATATTTTATGGTTTGCATTAATGGGCGGGGCAAAATGGCTCAACAGCGCCCCCCGGAAAACTTTGTGCCTCAAGCCCCACGATACGGTTTGACCTACATGCACGAAAATCAGTACACACCTGTATCATTGCACAACTTAAAGAAAAGTCTCTTGGAGTCATGCCCGAAACCGAACAGGAAGTCGGCCATTTTGAATTAATCGTGTCACTTTGGCGCAATTTATGCCATTCCTTCGAGAGTTAATTCAGCCCGAACCGTATCGTGAACCCAGGTGTGTTATACATCAAAATGTGCGTCTCCATCCTGCGACTACACGCATTACTTTTCTCTTTCAAAAGTGTTACCGTGGCGACGCTAGAAGCCAAAAAGCGCACCCCCCCTTCATCTGATTGGTCCATATTTGATAGTTCCCCAAAAGGCACCAAATTTGGCATGCAAGCCAGGCCTGGCAATAAATTTGATATTTCATGGTTTGCATTAATGGGCGTGGCAAAATGGCTCAACAGCGCCCCCCGGAAAACTTTGTGCCTCAAGCCCCACAATACGGTTTGACGTACATGCACGAAAATCGCTAGACACCTGTATCATGGCACAACTTAAAGAAAAGTCTCTTGGAGCCATGGCCGAAACCGAACAGGATGTCGGCCATTTTGAATAAATTGTGTCATTTTGGCAAAATTTATGCCATTCCTTCGGCAGTTAATTCAGCCCGAACCGTAACGTGCACCCAGGTGTGTTATACATCAAAATGTGCGTCTACATCCTGCGACTACACGCATTACTTTTCTCTTTCAAAAGTGTTACCGTGGCGACGCTAGACGCCAAAAGGTGCGCCCCCCCCTTCATGTGATTGGTCCATATTTGATAGTTCTCCAAAAGTCACAAAATTTTGCATGCAAGCCAGACTTGGCGATAAATTTGATATTTCATGGTTTGCATTAATGGGCGTGGCCTAACGGCTCAACAGCGCCCCCTAGAATACTTTTATCTGCCATAACTTTTGAATGGTTTGACATAGGAAGTTGTGGGTGGTGTCATGGGACTCTGTAATGAGTCCTTAAGCTTCGTTGGCCTTAATTAGCCCCGCCCCTTCTTCTGATTGGTTGTCCCGATTTTCTGCTATAACATTGGAATGGTTTGACATAGAGAGTCCTGGGTGGTGTCATGGGACTCTGTAATGAGTCATTGACCTTCATTGGCCAGAATTAGCCCCGCCCCTTCTTCTGATTGGTTGTCCCTTTTTTCTGCTATAACTTTGGAATGGTTTGACATAGGGAGTCGTGGGTGGTGTCATGGGAATCTGTAATGAGTTCTTAAGCTTCGTTGGCCTTAATTAGCCCCGCCCCTTCTTCTGATTGGTTGTCCCGATTTTCTGCTATAACTTTGGAATGGTTTGACATAGGGAGTCGTGGGTGGGGTCATGGGAATCTGTAATGAGTTCTTAAGCTTTGTTGGCCTTAATTAGCCCCGCCCCTTCTTCTGATTGGTTGTTCCGATTTTCTGCTATAACTTTGGAATGGTTTGACATAGAGAGTCGTGGGTGGTGTCATCAGATTCTGTATGGAGTCCTTGACCTTCATTGGCCTGAATTAGCCCCGCCCCTTCTTCTAATTGGTTGTTCCTTTTTTCTGCTATAACTTTTGAATGGTTTGACATAGGAAGTCGTGGGTGGTATCGTTTCTCATATGCTTATGGGGGGTGGTGGCCGTGAGTGCGAGGGCCCGTTCATCGCTGCTTGCAGCTTTAATTATTATTATTATTTTTCTTCTGACAAAGTGATGGCCTTTTTGGCCCCCTTAACATGCCCAAAAAGTCACCAAATTTTGCACCCAAGTCAGGCCTGGCGAAAAATTTGATATGTCATGGTTTGCATTAATGGGCGTGGCAAAATGGCTCAACAGCGCCCCCTTGAAAACTTTGTGCCTCAAGCCCCACGATACGGTTTGACGTACATGCACGAAAATCGGTACACACCTGTATCATGGGACAACTTAAAGAAAAGTCTCTTGCCGTCATGCCCGAAACCGAACAGGAAGTCGGCCATTTTGAATTAATCGTGTCATTTTGGCGAAATTTATGCCATTCCTTCGGCAGTTAATTCAGCCCGAACCGTAACGTGCACCCAGGTGTATTATACATCAAAATGTGCGACTTCCTCCTGCGACCACACGCATTACTTTTCTCTTTCGAAAGTGTTACCGTGGCGACGCTAGACGCCAACAAGCGCACCCCCCCTTCATCTGATTGGTCCATATTTGATAGTTCCCCAAAAGGCACCAAATTTGGCATGCAAGCCAGGCCTGGCGATAAATTTGATATTTCATGGTTTGCATTAATGGGCGTGGCAAAATGGCTCAACAGCGCCCCCCGGAAAACTTTGTGCCTCAAGCCCCACAATACGGTTTGACGTACATGCACGAAAATCGCTACACACCTGTATCATGGCACAACTTAAAGAAAAGTCTCTTGGAGCCATGGCCGAAACCGAACAGGATGTCGGCCATTTTGAATAAATTGTGTCATTTTGGCGAAATTTATGCCATTCCTTCGGCAGTTAATTCAGCCCGAACCGTAACGTGCACCCAGGTGTGTTATACATCAAAATGTGCGTCTACATCCTGCGACACCACGCATTACTTTTCTCTTTCAAAAGTGTTACCGTGGCGACGCTAGACGCCAAAAGGCGCGCCCCCCCTTCATGTGATTGGTCCATATTTGATAGTTCTCCAAAAGTCACCAAATTTTGCATGCAAGCCAGACTTGGCGATAAATTTGATATTTCATGGTTTGCATTAATGGGCGTGGCCTAACAGCTCAACAGCGCCCCCTAGAATACTTTTATCTGCCATAACTTTTGAATGGTTTGACATAGGAAGTCGTGGGTGGTGTCATGGAACATTGTACTGAGTTCTTAAGCTTCGTTGGCCTTAATTAGCCCCGCCCCTTCTTCTGATTGGTTGTCCCAATTTTCTGCTATAACTTTGGAATGGTTTGACATAGGGAGTCGTGGGTGCGGTCATCAGATTCTTTATGGAGTCGTTGACCTTCGTTGGCCTGAATTAGCCCCGCCCCTTCTTCTGATTGGTTGTCCCTTTTTTCTGCTATAACTTTTGAATGGTTTGACATAGGAAGTCGTGGGTGATGTCATGGGACTCTGTAATGAGTCCTTAAGCTTCGTTGGCCTTAATTAGCCCCGCCCCTTCTTCTGATTGGTTGTCCCGATTTTCTGCTATAACTTTGGAATGGTCTGACATAGAGAGTCGTGGGTGGTGTCATCACATTCTGTATGGAGTCCTTGACCTTCATTGGCCTGAATTAGCCCCGCCCCTTCTTCTGAGTGGTTGTCCCTTTTTTCTGCTATAACTTTTGAATGGTTTGACATAGAGAGTCGTGGGTGGTGTCATCACATTCTGTATGGAGTCCTTGACCTTCATTGGCCTGAATTAGCCCCGCCCCTTCTTCTGATTGGTTGTCCCTTTTTTCTGCTATAACTTTTGAATGGTTTGACATAGGAAGTCGTGGGTGGTGTCTTTTCTGATATGCTTATGGGGGGCGGTGGCCGTGAGTGCGAGGGCCCGTTCATCGCTGCTTGCAGCTTTAATTATTATTATTATTTTTCTTCTGACAAAGTGATGGCCTTTTTGGCCCCCTTAACATGCCCAAAAAGTCACCAAATTTTGCACCCAAGTCAGGCCTGGCGAAAAATTTGATATGTCATGGTTTGCATTAATGGGCGTGGCAAAATGGCTCAACAGCGCCCCCTTGAAAACTTTGTGCCTCAAGCCCCACGATACGGTTTGACGTACATGCACGAAAATCGGTACACACCTGTATCATGGGACAACTTAAAGAAAAGTCTCTTGCCGTCATGCCCGAAACCGAACAGGAAGTCGGCCATTTTGAATTAATCGTGTCATTTTGGCGAAATTTATGCCATTCCTTCGGCAGTTAATTCAGCCCGAACCGTAACGTGCACCCAGGTGTATTATACATCAAAATGTGCGACTTCCTCCTGCGACCACACGCATTACTTTTCTCTTTCGAAAGTGTTACCGTGGCGACGCTAGACGCCAACAAGCGCACCCCCCCTTCATCTGATTGGTCCATATTTGATAGTTCCCCAAAAGGCACCAAATTTGGCATGCAAGCCAGGCCTGGCGATAAATTTGATATTTCATGGTTTGCATTAATGGGCGTGGCAAAATGGCTCAACAGCGCCCCCCGGAAAACTTTGTGCCTCAAGCCCCACAATACGGTTTGACGTACATGCACGAAAATCGCTACACACCTGTATCATGGCACAACTTAAAGAAAAGTCTCTTGGAGCCATGGCCGAAACCGAACAGGATGTCGGCCATTTTGAATAAATTGTGTCATTTTGGCGAAATTTATGCCATTCCTTCGGCAGTTAATTCAGCCCGAACCGTAACGTGCACCCAGGTGTGTTATACATCAAAATGTGCGTCTACATCCTGCGACACCACGCATTACTTTTCTCTTTCAAAAGTGTTACCGTGGCGACGCTAGACGCCAAAAGGCGCGCCCCCCCTTCATGTGATTGGTCCATATTTGATAGTTCTCCAAAAGTCACCAAATTTTGCATGCAAGCCAGACTTGGCGATAAATTTGATATTTCATGGTTTGCATTAATGGGCGTGGCCTAACGGCTCAACAGCGCCCCCTAGAATACTTTTATCTGCCATAACTTTTGAATGGTTTGACATAGGAAGTCGTGGGTGGTGTCATGGAACATTGTACTGAGTTCTTAAGCTTCGTTGGCCTTAATTAGCCCCGCCCCTTCTTCTGATTGGTTGTCCCAATTTTCTGCTATAACTTTGGAATGGTTTGACATAGGGAGTCGTGGGTGCGGTCATCAGATTCTTTATGGAGTCGTTGACCTTCGTTGGCCTGAATTAGCCCCGCCCCTTCTTCTGATTGGTTGTCCCTTTTTTCTGCTATAACTTTTGAATGGTTTGACATAGGAAGTCGTGGGTGATGTCATGGGACTCTGTAATGAGTCCTTAAGCTTCGTTGGCCTTAATTAGCCCCGCCCCTTCTTCTGATTGGTTGTCCCGATTTTCTGCTATAACTTTGGAATGGTCTGACATAGAGAGTCGTGGGTGGTGTCATCACATTCTGTATGGAGTCCTTGACCTTCATTGGCCTGAATTAGCCCCGCCCCTTCTTCTGAGTGGTTGTCCCTTTTTTCTGCTATAACTTTTGAATGGTTTGACATAGAGAGTCGTGGGTGGTGTCATCACATTCTGTATGGAGTCCTTGACCTTCATTGGCCTGAATTAGCCCCGCCCCTTCTTCTGATTGGTTGTCCCTTTTTTCTGCTATAACTTTTGAATGGTTTGACATAGGAAGTCGTGGGTGGTGTCTTTTCTGATATGCTTATGGGGGGCGGTGGCCGTGAGTGCGAGGGCCCGTTCATCGCTGCTTGCAGCTTTAATTAGGGCCCGAGCACTTGCAGTGCGAAGGCCCTATTGTATTTGCAGGAATTTTTATTATTATTATTATTAGGGCCCGAGCACTTGCAGTGCGAAGGCCCTATTGTATTTGCAGGAATTTTTATTATTATTATTATTATTATTATTATTTTTCTTCTGACAAAGTGATGGCCTTTTTGGCCCCCTTAACATGCCCAAAAAGTCACCAAATTTTGCACCCAAGTCAGGCCTGGCGAAAAATTTGATATGTCATGGTTTGCATTAATGGGCGTGGCAAAATGGCTCAACAGCGCCCCCTTGAAAACTTTGTGCCTCAAGCCCCACGATACGGTTTGACGTACATGCACGAAAATCGGTACACACCTGTATCATGGGACAACTTAAAGAAAAGTCTCTTGCCGTCATGCCCGAAACCGAACAGGAAGTCGGCCATTTTGAATTAATCGTGTCATTTTGGCGAAATTTATGCCATTCCTTCGGCAGTTAATTCAGCCCGAACCGTAACGTGCACCCAGGTGTATTATACATCAAAATGTGCGACTTCCTCCTGCGACCACACGCATTACTTTTCTCTTTCGAAAGTGTTACCGTGGCGACGCTAGACGCCAACAAGCGCACCCCCCCTTCATCTGATTGGTCCATATTTGATAGTTCCCCAAAAGGCACCAAATTTGGCATGCAAGCCAGGCCTGGCGATAAATTTGATATTTCATGGTTTGCATTAATGGGCGTGGCAAAATGGCTCAACAGCGCCCCCCGGAAAACTTTGTGCCTCAAGCCCCACAATACGGTTTGACGTACATGCACGAAAATCGCTACACACCTGTATCATGGCACAACTTAAAGAAAAGTCTCTTGGAGCCATGGCCGAAACCGAACAGGATGTCGGCCATTTTGAATAAATTGTGTCATTTTGGCGAAATTTATGCCATTCCTTCGGCAGTTAATTCAGCCCGAACCGTAACGTGCACCCAGGTGTGTTATACATCAAAATGTGCGTCTACATCCTGCGACACCACGCATTACTTTTCTCTTTCAAAAGTGTTACCGTGGCGACGCTAGACGCCAAAAGGCGCGCCCCCCCTTCATGTGATTGGTCCATATTTGATAGTTCTCCAAAAGTCACCAAATTTTGCATGCAAGCCAGACTTGGCGATAAATTTGATATTTCATGGTTTGCATTAATGGGCGTGGCCTAACGGCTCAACAGCGCCCCCTAGAATACTTTTATCTGCCATAACTTTTGAATGGTTTGACATAGGAAGTCGTGGGTGGTGTCATGGAACATTGTACTGAGTTCTTAAGCTTCGTTGGCCTTAATTAGCCCCGCCCCTTCTTCTGATTGGTTGTCCCAATTTTCTGCTATAACTTTGGAATGGTTTGACATAGGGAGTCGTGGGTGCGGTCATCAGATTCTTTATGGAGTCGTTGACCTTCGTTGGCCTGAATTAGCCCCGCCCCTTCTTCTGATTGGTTGTCCCTTTTTTCTGCTATAACTTTTGAATGGTTTGACATAGGAAGTCGTGGGTGATGTCATGGGACTCTGTAATGAGTCCTTAAGCTTCGTTGGCCTTAATTAGCCCCGCCCCTTCTTCTGATTGGTTGTCCCGATTTTCTGCTATAACTTTGGAATGGTCTGACATAGAGAGTCGTGGGTGGTGTCATCACATTCTGTATGGAGTCCTTGACCTTCATTGGCCTGAATTAGCCCCGCCCCTTCTTCTGAGTGGTTGTCCCTTTTTTCTGCTATAACTTTTGAATGGTTTGACATAGAGAGTCGTGGGTGGTGTCATCACATTCTGTATGGAGTCCTTGACCTTCATTGGCCTGAATTAGCCCCGCCCCTTCTTCTGATTGGTTGTCCCTTTTTTCTGCTATAACTTTTGAATGGTTTGACATAGGAAGTCGTGGGTGGTGTCTTTTCTGATATGCTTATGGGGGGCGGTGGCCGTGAGTGCGAGGGCCCGTTCATCGCTGCTTGCAGCTTTAATTATTATTATTATTTTTCTTCTGACAAAGTGATGGCCTTTTTGGCCCCCTTAACATGCCCAAAAAGTCACCAAATTTTGCACCCAAGTCAGGCCTGGCGAAAAATTTGATATGTCATGGTTTGCATTAATGGGCGTGGCAAAATGGCTCAACAGCGCCCCCTTGAAAACTTTGTGCCTCAAGCCCCACGATACGGTTTGACGTACATGCACGAAAATCGGTACACACCTGTATCATGGGACAACTTAAAGAAAAGTCTCTTGCCGTCATGCCCGAAACCGAACAGGAAGTCGGCCATTTTGAATTAATCGTGTCATTTTGGCGAAATTTATGCCATTCCTTCGGCAGTTAATTCAGCCCGAACCGTAACGTGCACCCAGGTGTATTATACATCAAAATGTGCGACTTCCTCCTGCGACCACACGCATTACTTTTCTCTTTCGAAAGTGTTACCGTGGCGACGCTAGACGCCAACAAGCGCACCCCCCCTTCATCTGATTGGTCCATATTTGATAGTTCCCCAAAAGGCACCAAATTTGGCATGCAAGCCAGGCCTGGCGATAAATTTGATATTTCATGGTTTGCATTAATGGGCGTGGCAAAATGGCTCAACAGCGCCCCCCGGAAAACTTTGTGCCTCAAGCCCCACAATACGGTTTGACGTACATGCACGAAAATCGCTACACACCTGTATCATGGCACAACTTAAAGAAAAGTCTCTTGGAGCCATGGCCGAAACCGAACAGGATGTCGGCCATTTTGAATAAATTGTGTCATTTTGGCGAAATTTATGCCATTCCTTCGGCAGTTAATTCAGCCCGAACCGTAACGTGCACCCAGGTGTGTTATACATCAAAATGTGCGTCTACATCCTGCGACACCACGCATTACTTTTCTCTTTCAAAAGTGTTACCGTGGCGACGCTAGACGCCAAAAGGCGCGCCCCCCCTTCATGTGATTGGTCCATATTTGATAGTTCTCCAAAAGTCACCAAATTTTGCATGCAAGCCAGACTTGGCGATAAATTTGATATTTCATGGTTTGCATTAATGGGCGTGGCCTAACGGCTCAACAGCGCCCCCTAGAATACTTTTATCTGCCATAACTTTTGAATGGTTTGACATAGGAAGTCGTGGGTGGTGTCATGGAACATTGTACTGAGTTCTTAAGCTTCGTTGGCCTTAATTAGCCCCGCCCCTTCTTCTGATTGGTTGTCCCAATTTTCTGCTATAACTTTGGAATGGTTTGACATAGGGAGTCGTGGGTGCGGTCATCAGATTCTTTATGGAGTCGTTGACCTTCGTTGGCCTGAATTAGCCCCGCCCCTTCTTCTGATTGGTTGTCCCTTTTTTCTGCTATAACTTTTGAATGGTTTGACATAGGAAGTCGTGGGTGATGTCATGGGACTCTGTAATGAGTCCTTAAGCTTCGTTGGCCTTAATTAGCCCCGCCCCTTCTTCTGATTGGTTGTCCCGATTTTCTGCTATAACTTTGGAATGGTCTGACATAGAGAGTCGTGGGTGGTGTCATCACATTCTGTATGGAGTCCTTGACCTTCATTGGCCTGAATTAGCCCCGCCCCTTCTTCTGAGTGGTTGTCCCTTTTTTCTGCTATAACTTTTGAATGGTTTGACATAGAGAGTCGTGGGTGGTGTCATCACATTCTGTATGGAGTCCTTGACCTTCATTGGCCTGAATTAGCCCCGCCCCTTCTTCTGATTGGTTGTCCCTTTTTTCTGCTATAACTTTTGAATGGTTTGACATAGGAAGTCGTGGGTGGTGTCTTTTCTGATATGCTTATGGGGGGCGGTGGCCGTGAGTGCGAGGGCCCGTTCATCGCTGCTTGCAGCTTTAATTATTATTATTATTTTTCTTCTGACAAAGTGATGGCCTTTTTGCCCCCCTTAACATGCCCAAAAAGTCACCAATTTTTGCACCCAAGTCAGGCCTGGCGAAAAATTTGATATTTAATGGTTTGCATTAATGGGCGTGGCAAAATGGCTCAACAGCGCCCCCTTGAAAACTTTGTGCCTCAAGCCCCACGATACGGTTTGACGTACATGCACGAAAATCGGTACACACCTGTATCATGGGACAACTTAAAGAAAAGTCTCTTGCCGTCATGCCCGAAACCGAACAGGAAGTCGGCCATTTTGAATTAATCGTGTCACTTTGGCGCAATTTATGCCATTCCTTCGGCAGTTAATTCAGCCCGAACCGTAACGTGCACCCAGGTGTGTTATACATCAAAATGTGCGTCTCCCTCCTGCGACCACACGCATTACTTTTCTCTTTCAAAAGCGTTACCGTGGCGACGCTAGACGCCAAAAAGCGCGCCCACCCTTCATCTGGTTGGTTCAGACAGAAAAAACTTTGCGCCTCAAGCCCCATAATACGGTTTGACGTACATGAACGAAAATTGGTACACTCCTGTATCATGTCGCAACTAAAAGAAAAGTCTCTTGGCGCCATGGCCGAAACCGAACAGGAAGTCGGCCATTTTGAACATTCTGAATTAATTGCGTAATTTTGGAGCAATATATGCCATTCTTCGAGAGTTAATTCAGCCCGAACCGTATCGTGAACCCAGATGTGTTATACATCAAAATGTGCGTCTCCATCCTGCGACTACACGCATTACTTTTCTCTTTCGAAAGTGTTACCGTGGCGACGCTAGAAGCCAACAAGCGCACCCCCCCTTCATCTGATTGGTCCATATTTGATAGTTCCCCAAAAGGCACCAAATTTGGCATGCAAGCCAGGCCTGGTGATAAATTTGATATTTCATGGTTTGCATTAATGGGCGTGGCAAAATGGCTCAACAGCGCCCCCCGGAAAACTTTGTGCCTCAAGCCCCACAATACGGTTTGACGTACATGCACGAAAATCGCTACACACCTGTATCATGGCACAACTTAAAGAAAAGTCTCTTGGAGCCATGGCCAAAACCGAACAGGATGTCGGCCATTTTGAATAAATTGTGTCATTTTGGCGAAATTTATGCCATTCCTTCGAGAGTTAATTCAGCCCGAACCGTATCGTGCACCCAGGTGTGTTATACATCAAAATGTGCGTCTACATCCTGCGACACCACGCATTACTTTTCTCTTTCAAAAGTGTTACAGTGGCGACGCTAGACGCCAAAAGGCGTGCCCCCCCCTTCATGTGATTGGTCCATATTTGATAGTTCTCCAAAAGTCACCAAATTTTGCATGCAAGCCAGGTCTGGCGATAAATTTGATATTTCATGGTTTGCATTAATGGGCGTGGCCTAACGGCTCAACAGCGCCCCCTAGAATACTTTTATCTGCCATAACTTTTGAATGGTTTGACATAGGAAGTTGTGGGTGGTGTCATCAGATTCTGTATGGAGTCCTTGACCTTCATTGGCCTGAATTAGCCCCGCCCCTTCTTCTGATTGGTTGTCCCTTTTTTCTGCTATAAACTTTGAATGGTTTGACATAGGAAGTCGTAGGTGGTGTCAAGGGACTCTGCAATGAGTCCTTGAGCTTCTTTGGCCTGAATTAGCCCCGCCCCTTCTTCTGATTGGTTGTCCCTTTTTTATAATAAAATCGCCACGAGCCGCCAGTCGCTCTCGCGCTGACTCCCGCTTCCTGATTCAAACGTCTGCCGGCCCCGCCCCCCGGCCAATCGGTGGCGAGTAGGGTGATGACGGCCCCGCCTCCCGACCAATCAGTGGCGCGGAGGGTGATGACGGCCCCGCCCCCCGACCAATCGGTGGCGAGTAGGGTGATGACGGCCCCGCCCCCCGACCAATCAGTGGCGAGTAGGGTGATGACGGCCCCGCCCCCCGACCAATCAGCTCCCTGTAATGTGGTGACGTCAGAAATATTCTCAGCTCAGCCCAGTTACAACCTTGGCAGAATGGTTACAGAAAAAGTAATAATTAAAATAGTAGGGTTTTACTAATATTTATAACTTACAAATATTTAAAAAAAATTAGAAAAAACAGCTCCAGACTTACATTACTAAATATCGATATGTTGGTCTCTCCTAAGTCAGTAGGTCAAATAGAAATGAGAAGCTGAGTCTTAGCTCAGCCATAGCGTTCCCGTCTTTGGAGTCAGAGATCAGAGTTCGATTCCCGCAGTATCCAGACTTTTTTGTCAGCAATTTTTTTTTTTCTACATCAATATGTGCGTCCCTGTCCTGCAACGACGCACATTACTTATCTCATTTAAAAGCGTTACCGCGGCAACGCTAGACACCAAAAAGTGCGCCCACCCTTCATCTGATTGGTTCAGAGGGAAAAAACTTTGAGCCTCAAGCCCCATAATACGGTTTGACGTACATGAACGAAAATCGGTACACACTTGTATCATGTCGCAACTTAAAGAAAAGTCTCTTGGCGCCATGGCCGAAATTGAACAGGAAGTCGGCCATTTTGAATTAATTGTGTAATTTTGGCGCAATTAATACCATTCCTTCGGCAATTAATACGGCCCGAACCGTAACGTGCATCCAGGTGACTTATACCTCAAAATGTGCGTCTCCATCTTGCGACTACGCGCATTACTTTTCTCTTTCAAAAGTGTTACCGTGGCGATGCTAGACGCCAAAAAGCGTGCCCCCTTAATCTGATTGGTCCATATTTGATAGTTCTCCAAAAGTCACCAAATTTTGCATGCAAACCAGGCCTGGTGATAAATTTGATATTTCATGGTTTGCATTAATGGGCGTGGAAAATTGGCTCAACAGCACCCCCCGGAAAACTTTTCTCTGCCATAACTTTTGAATGGTTTGACATAAAGAGTCATGGGTGGTGTCATGGGACTCGGTATTGAGTCCTTGACCATAATTGGTGAAAATTAGCCCCGCCCCTTCTTTTGATTGGTTGTCCCTATTTCCTGCTATAACTTTTGAATGGTTTGACATGGAGAGTCGTGGGTGGTGTCATCAGACTATGTATGGAGTCCTTGACCTTCATTGGCCTGAATTAGCCCCGCCCCTTCTTGTGATTGGTTGTCCCTTTTTTCTGCTATAACTTTTGAATGGTTTGACATAGGAAGTCGTGGGTGGTGTCATTTCTGATATGCTTATGGGGGGCGGCGGCCGTGAGTGCGAGGGCCCGTTCATCGCTGCTTGCAGCTTTAATTATTATTATTATTTTCCTGACAAAGTGAAGGCCTTTTTGCCCCCCTTAACATGCCCAAAAAGTCACCAAATTTTGCACCCTAGTCAGGCCTGGCGAAAAATTTGATATTTAAAGGTTTGCATTAATGGGCGTGGAAAAATGGCTCAACAGCGCCCCCCGGAAAACTTTGTGCCTCAAGCCCCACGATACGGTTTGACGTACATGCACGAAAATCTGTACACACCTGTATCATGGGACAACTTAAACAAAAGTCTCTTGGGGTCATGCCCGAAACCGAACAGGATGTCGGCCATTTTGAATTAGTCGTGTCATTTTGGCAAAATTTCTGCCATTCCTTCGAAAGTTAATTCAGCCCGAACCGTAACGTGCACCCAGGTGTGTTATACATCAAAATGTGCGTCTCCATCCTGCGACAACACGCATTACTTTTCTCTTTCAAAAGCATTACCGTGGCGGCGCTAGACGCCAAAAAGCGCGCCCACCCTTCATCTGATTGGTTCGACAGAAAAAACTTTGTGCCTCAAGCCCCATAATACGGTTTGACGTACATGAACGAAAATCGGTACACACCTGTATCATGTCGCAACTAAAAGAAAAGTCTCTTGGCGCCATGGCCGAAACCGAACAGGAAGTCGGCCATTTTGAACATTCTGAATTAATTGCGTAATTTTGGAGCAATATATGCCATTCCTTCGAGAGTTAATTCAGCCCGAACCGTATCGTGAACCCAGATGTGTTATACATCAAAATGTGCGTCTCCATCCTGCGACTACACGTATTACTTTTCTCTTTCGAAAGTGTTACCATGGCGACGCTAGACGCCAACAAGCGCACCCCCCCTTCATCTGATTGGTCCATATTTGATAGTTCCCCAAAAGGCACCAAATTTGGCATGCAAGCCAGGCCTGGCGATAAATTTGATATTTCATAGTTTGCATTAATGGGCGTGGCAAAATGGCTCAACAGCGCCCCCCGGAAAACTTTGTGCCTCAAGCCCCACAATACGGTTTGACGTACATGCACGAAAATCGCTACACACCTGTATCATGGCACAAGTTAAAGAAAAGTCTCTTGGAGCCATGGCCGAAACCAAACAGGATGTCGGCCATTTTGAATAAATTGTGTCATTTTGGCGAAATTTATGCCATTCCTTCTGCAGTTAATACGGCCCGAACCGTAACGTGCACCCAGGTGTGTTTTACATCAAAATGTGCATCTCCATCTTGCGACTAAGCGCATTACTTTTCTCTTTCAAAAGTGTTACCGTGGCGACACTAGACGCCAAAAGGCGCACCCCCCCTTCATGTGATTGGTCCATATTTGATAGTTCTCCAAAAGTCACCAAATTTTACATGCAAGCCAGACTTGGCGATAAATTTGATATTTCATGGTTTGCATTAATGGGCGTGGCCTAACGGCTCAACAGCGCCCCCTAGAATACTTTTATCTGCCATAACTTTTGAATGGTTTGACATAGGAAGTCGTGGGTGGTGTCATGGGACTCTGTAATGAGTCCTCAAGCTTCGTTGGCCTTAATTAGCCCCGCCCCTTCTTCTGATTGGTTGTCCCGATTTTCTGCTATAACTTTGGAATGGTTTGACATAGAGAGTCGTGGGTGGGGTCATCAGATTCTTTATGGAGTCCTTTACCTTCATTGGCCTGAATTAGCCCCGCCCCTTCTTCTGATTGGTTGTCCCTTTATTCTGTTATAACTTTTGAATGGTTTGACATAGGAAGTCATGGGTGGTGTCATGGGACTCTGTAATGAGTTCTTAAGCTTCGTTGGCCTTAATTAGCCCCGCCCCTTCTTCTGATTGGTTGTCCCGATTTTCTGCTATAACTTTGGAATGGTTTGACATAGAGAGTCCCGCTTCCTGATTCAAACGTCTGCTGGCCCCGCCCCCCGACCAATCAGTGGCGAGTAGGGTGATGACAGCCCCGCCCCCCGACCAATCAGTGGCAAGTAGGGTGATGACGGCCCCGCCCCCCGACCAATCAGTGGCGAGTAGGGTGATGACGGCCCCGCCCCCGACCAATCAGTGGCGAGTAGGGTGATGACGGCCCCGCCCCCCGACCAATCAGTGGCGAGTAGGGTGATGACGGCCCCGCCCCCGACCAATCAGTGGCGAGTAGGGTGATGACGGCCCCGCCCCCCGACCAATCAGTGGCGAGTAGGGTGATGACGGCCCCGCTCCCCGACCAATCAGCTGCCTGTAATATGGTGACGTCTGAAATAGACCCGTGCTCAGCCCGGTTAGAACCTCGGTTGAATGGTTACAGAAAAAGTAATAAAAATAGTAGTGTTTTACTAATATTTATACCTTACAAATATTTCAAAAATTAGGGAAAAAAAAGTCCCAGACATTTTATCGCTATGTTGGTCTCTCCTAAGCCAGTAAGTCGAAGTGAAAGGTATAGCTGAGACATAGCTCAGCCACAGCATTGTGGTCTTTGGTGCCAGAAGTCAAGAGTTCAAGCCTGTATGATGAAATTTTTTGTCAGCAATTTTTGTGTTTTTTTTACATCAAAATGTGCGTCTACATCCTGCGACTACACGCATTACTTTTCTCTTTCAAAAGTGTTACCGTGGCGACGCTAGACGCCAAAAGGCGCACCCCCCCTTCATGTGATTGGTCCATATTTGATAGTTCTCCAAAAGTCACCAAATTTTACATGCAAGCCAGGCCTGGCGATACATTTGATATTTCATGGTTTGCATTAATGGGCGTGGCCTAACGGCTCAACAGCGCCCCCTGAAATACTTTTATCTGCCATAACTTTTGAATGGTTTGACATAGGAAGTTGTGGGTGGTGTCATGGGACTCTGTAATGAGTCCTTAAGCTTCGTTGGCCTTAATTAGCCCCGCCCCTTCTTCTGATTGGTTGTCCCGATTTTCTGCTATAACTTTGGAATGGTTTGACATAGAGAGTCGTGGGTGGTGTCATCAGATTCTTTATGGAGTCCTTGACCTTCATTGGCCTGAATTAGCCCCGCCCCTTCTTCTGATTGGTTGTCCCTTTTTTCTGCTATAAATTTTGAATGGTTTGACATAGGAAGTCGTGGATGGTGTCTTTTCTGATATGCTTATGGGGGGCGGTGGCCGTGAGTGCGAGGGCCCGTTCATCGCTGCTTGCAGCTTTAATTATTATTATTATTATTATTATTATTAGGGCCCGAGCACTTGCAGTGCGAAGGCCCTATTGTATTTGCAGGAATTTTTATTATTATTATTATTATTAGGGCCCGAGCACTTGCAGTGCGAAGGCCCTATTGTATTTGCAGGAATTTTTATTATTATTATTATTAGGGCCCGAGCACCTTCAGTGCGAAGGCCCTATTGTATCTGTAGGAATTTTTCTTTCTTTCTTTCTTTCTTTCTTTCTTCTGACGAAAGGAGGGCCTTTTTGCCCCCCTAAACGTGCCCAAAAAGTCACCAAATTTTGCATGCAAGTCAGGCCTGGCGAAAAATTTGATATTTAATGCTTTGCATTAATGGGCGTGGCAAAATGGCTCAACAGCGCCCCCCGGAAAACTTTGTGCCTCAAGCCCCACGATACGGTTTGACGTACATGCACGAAAATCCGTACACACCTGTATCATGGGGCAACTAAAAGAAAAGTCTCTTGGAGTCATGCACGAAACCGAACGGGATGTCGGCCATTTTGAATTAATCGTGTCATTTTGGCGAAATTCATGCCATTCCTTCGGCAGTTAATACGGCCCGAACCGTAACGTGCCCCCAAGTGTGTTATACATCAAAATGTGCGTCTCCATCCTCCGACACCACGCATTACTTTTCTCTTTCAAAAGCGTTACCGTGGCAACGCTAGACGCCAAAAAGCGCGCCCACCCATCATCTGATTGGTTCAGACAGAAAAAACTTTGTGCCTCAAGCCCCATGATACGGTTTGACGTACATGAACAAAAATCGGTACACACCTGTATCATGTCGCAACTTAAAGAAAAGTCTCTTGGCGCCATGGCCGAAACCGAAACGGAAGTCGGCCATTTTGAACATTCTTAATTAATCACGTAATTTTGGAGCAATATATGCCATTACTTCGAGAATTAATACGGCCCGAACCGTAACGTGCACCCAGGTGTGTTATACATCAAAATGTGCGTCTCCATCCTGCGACTAGACGCATTACTTTTCTCTTTCAAAAGTGTTACCGTGGCGACGCTAGATGCCAACAAGCGCACCCCCCCTTCATCTGATTGGTCCATGTTTGATAGTTCTCCAAAAGTCACCAAATTTTGCATGCAAGCCAGGCCTGGCGATACATTTGATATTTCATGGTTTGCATTAATGGGCGTGGCCTAACGGCTCAACAGCGCCCCCTAGAATACTATTCTCTGCCATAACTTTTGAATGGTTTGACATAAAGAGTCGTGGGTGGTGTCATGGGACTCGGTATTCATGGGTTTCAGTCACGTGACATTTTTTGTTGTCAGCGCCATCTTGAGGACCGACCGAGGACCTTTCCGTCGCGCAGCCAATATGACGTCTATCCTAATAACTCACTTAACTCCCGAAGAACAGCAACGGTATCTACAGAAAATTGACACTTTAGGTTTCGATCCGTATCTAATATCTAATCAATTACTGACTCCACTCCAGTCTGCCAAAAACCTGCCAGATTTGTCGTTTGCGGACATATATATCTACCTGGTCCACAATCCTTCTCCATACACCGGCAAAGCTCTCAAAGCTTTTAAAGTACCAAAGCTTACCGCTACTTCACATCATGATGGGAAGATGCCAAACTTCATCATGTGGAGGCCAAAAAAATGTTCGCGGTAACAGGAAAGGTAAGTGACAGTCTGGTGATGAATAGCATCAGCATTGAATTGCCTGCACAGGATACGTTTATGTAATGAAAAGTAAGAAGGCAGTTCACTTTTTCAGTAACGTTACTACTCTAGAAAGTAAAAGCATATCATCATGTCACCATAAAACTTTATTAAAACATAAAATATAAAATATGATTTATTATATTATTAATGCAAATGTTCATCTTGCGCTCCCGATCTCCTGCGCGGTGCGTCCCGTGACGTCTCCATCACCAAGCGGCTCTCCCAAATCCAACTCAGCCTGGATCTCGTGTCCTCTGCTTTTTCCCCACATCTCAGTAATGATCTGACATGCTGGCTGCATTTAACACCACGAACACGCCGCTCATTCCACGCTGTTCGCTGTTTGATTGCGTCACCACACGCAGTTATTAATTGTTTTCCCCCCCCCCCCACTTACAGGACCTTTTCTCTCCCTCCCGTCCGATGTTCTGGGACCTATATAATAATAGGATATTATTTATTTCTGCCACTTTATTGTGGTTTTTGTGGTGAAATGAGGAGGAATCATAGATAACTTCTCATTTCAACTAACTGGATCAGCCGTTCCTCATCATGACTGTTTCCTACAGCGCTTTCAACCGGCTTTCAACACGAGTGAAAGGAAGAAAATAAAAGAACATTTAAACATCACAATATCCCACGGCCCACTTAAAGCACTGATAAAAGGTCAATCCCGTTTTTTTAGACTTATTATTGTCGCATCCCACGGCACAACAGATAGACGGCATGCTGAAAGTCGGTCCTAAAGATGGCGCTGCGAGTACTGTGTGACGTCACATGAAATCGATGAATTGAGTCCTTTACCATAATTGGTGAAAATTAGCCCCGCCCCTTTTTCTGATAGGTTATCCGATTTTCTGCTATAACTTTTGAATGGTTTGACAGAGAGTCGTGGGTGGTGTCATCAGACTCTGTATGGACTCCTTGACCTTCATTTGCCTGAATTAGCCCCGCCCCTTCTTCTGATTGGTTGTCCCTTTTTTCTGCTATAACTTTTGAATGGTTTGACATAGGAAGTCATGGGTGGTGTCATTTCTGATATGCTTATGGGGGGCGGTGGCCGTGAGTGCGAGGGCCCGTTCATCGCTGCTTGCAGCTTTAATTATTATTATTATTTTTCTTCTGACAAAGTGATGGCCTTTTTGCCCCCCTTAACATGCCCAAAAAGTCACCAAATTTTGCACCCAAGTCAGGCCTGGCGAAAAATTTGATATTTAATGGTTTGCATTAATGGGCGTGGCAAAATGGCTCAACAGCGCCCCCTTGAAAACTTTGTGCCTCAAGCCCCACGATACGGTTTGACGTACATGCACGAAGATCGGTACACACCTGTATCATGGCGCAACTGAAAGAAAAGTCTCTTGGGGTCATGCCCGAAACCGAACAGGAAGTCGGCCATTTTGAATTAGTCGTGTCATTTTGGCGAAATTTATGCCATTCCTTCCAAAGTTAATTCAGCCCGAACCGTAACGTGCACCCAGGTGTGTTATACATCAAAATGTGCGTCTCCATCCTCCGACACCACGCATTACTTTTCTCTTTCAAAAGCGTTACCGTGGCGACGCTAGACGCCAAAAAGCGTGCCCAACCTTCATCTGATTGGTTCAGACAGAAAAAACTTTGCGCCTCAAGCCCCATAATACGCTTTGACGTACATGAACGAAAATCGGTACACACCTGTATCATGTCGCAACTTAAAGAAAAGTCTCTTGGCGCCATGGCCGAAACCGAACAGGAAGTCGGCCATTTTGAACATTCTGAATTAATCGCGTAATTTTGGAGCAATATGAGCCATTCCTTCGAGAGTTAATTCAGCCCGAACCGTATCGTGAACCCAGATGTGTTATACATCAAAATATGTGTCTCCATCCTGCGACTACACGCATTAGTTTTCTCTTTCGAAAGTGTTACCGTGGCGACGCTAGACGGCAACAAGCGCACCCCCCCTTCATCTGATTGGTCCATATTTGATAGTTCCCCAAAAGGCACCAAATTTGGCATGCAAGCCAGGCCTGGCGATAAATTTGATATTTCATGGTTTGCATTAATGGGCGTGGCAAAATGGCTCAACAGCGCCCCCCGGAAAACTTTGTGCCTCAAGCCCCACAATACGGTTTGACGTACATGCACGAAAATCGCTACACACCTGTATCATGTCACAACTAAAAGAAAAGTCTCTTGGCGCCATGGCCGAAACCGAACAGGACGTCGGCCATTTCGAATAAATTGTGTCATTTTGGCGAAATTTATGCCATTCCTTCGGCAGTTAATTCAGCCCGAACCGTAACGTGCACCCAGGTGTGTTATACATCAAAATGTGCGTCTACATCCTGCGACACCACGCATTACTTTTCTCTTTCAAAAGTATTACCGTGGCGACGATAGACGCCAAAAGGCGCGCCCCCCCTTCATGTGATTGGTCCATATTTGATAGTTCTCCAAAAGTCACCAAATTTTGCATGCAAGCCAGGTCTGGCGATAAATGTGATATTTCATGGTTTGCAATTAATGGGCGTGGCCTAACGGCTCAACAGCGCCCCCTAGAATACTTTTCTCTGCCATAACTTTTGAATGGTTTGACATAGGAAGTTGTGGGTGGTGTCATGGGACTCTGTAATGAGTCCTTAAGCTTCGTTGGCCTTAATTAGCCCCGCCCCTTCTTCTGATTGGTTGTCCCGATTTTCTGCTATAACTTTGGAATGGTTTGACATAGAGAGTCGTGGGTGGTGTCATCAACTTCTTTATGGAGTCCTTGAACTTCATTGGCCTGAATTAGCCCCGCCCCTTCTTCTGATTGGTTGTCCTTTTTTTATAATAAAATTGCCGCGAGCCGCCAGTCGCTCTCGCGCTGACTCCCGCTTCCTGATTCAAACGTCTGCCGGCCCCGCCCCCTGACCAATCAGTGGCGAGTAGGGTGATGACGGCCCCGCCCCCCGACCAATCAGTGGCGAGTAGGGTGATGACGGCCCCGCCCCCCGACCAATCAGTGGCGAGTAGGGTGATGACGGCCCCGCCCCCCGACCAATCAGCTCCCTGTAATGTGGTGACTTCAGAAATATTCCCGGCTCAGCCCGGTTACAACCTTGGCAGAATGGTTACAGAAAAAGTAATAATTTAAATAGTAGGGTTTTACTAATATTTATAACTTACAAATATTTAAAAAATTAGGAAAAAAAAGTTCCAGACATTTTATCGCTATGTTGGTCTGTCCTAAGCCAGTAGGTCAAATAAAAGGAGTAGCTGAGACTTAGCTCAGCCGGAATATTGCGGTCTTTGCTGCCAGAGGTGGAGAGTTCAAGCCTTGCTTGATATGCCAAAATTTTTGTCAGCAATTTTTGTGTTTTTTTTACATCAAAATGTTCGTCTCTGTCCTGTGACGACGCACATTACTTTTCCCCTTCCCCTTCTTCTGATTGGTTGTCCCGATTTTCTGCCATAACTTTTGAATTTGAGTGGAGTTTGCGCGCGCAGCTCCCGCGGGGGGAGGGGCTGATGTTCAGCGCGGCCGCCATCTTGGTCGAGGCGCCGCATTGACTGCCTGAGAACGTCGGGCGTGGCCGCCATCTTGGATCGGTATCGCTTTAACTCTAGAGCGTTCACTTCTATTGTGGAAGGAGGTGTCTGCATAAGTAAAATAACTATAACTCACTTGATTTTCAACCGATTTTCACGCGGTTTGCTTTGTTACAAACGGCAGACATGTAGCTATGATACAGGATGCTTGATGTACGTTAAATATGCAAGCTTTCATGCTAAAATACGTTCTGCAGGTAGTCACACTTCAGGTATACACACACACACACACATATATATATATATATATATATATATATATATATATATATATATATATATATATATATACACACACACACACACACACACACACACACACACACACACACACACACACACACACACACAATATACAAAATACAGTATAGCATATTAATGAATGTATTAATATATTTGAATAACAGACATAACAAGCTTAAAAACAAAAAACATAACGGATGACAGCATACAATTGTCATAATGGAGAAAAAAAAGAAACATTTGGAAGGAGTGTGTGTGTGAGGAATTGTATATTAGTGTTATAAATTGAAATTATATAATAATGCAATCGCTATGATATATAATTTTACAATATAATACAGTCAAAAATATATGAAATGAAGCAACATACAATGCAATAATACAATATGCTATATTACTGGGTACGCTAATATGAAATAACAACATGTAATATAATATGGTATAATAGATTAATATAATATCATACATTTTGGACCATGAGATACAGCTGTACTGTATGATCGTCGTTCATTTGAGTGATCTGATTTTTTTTTTCATGGTTTGCATTAATGGGCGTGTCCTCACGGCTCAACAGCGCCCCCTAGAATACTTTTTTCTGCCATAACTTTTGAAAGGTTTGACATAGAGAGTCGTGGGTGGTGTCATGGGACTCGGTATTGAGTCCTTGACCATAATTGGTGACAATTAGCCCAGTCCCTTTTTCTGATTGGTTGTCCCTATTTTCTGCTATAACTTTTGAATGTTTTGACATAGAGAGTCGTGGGTGGTGTCATGGGACTCTGTAATGAGTCCTTGATCTTCTTTGCCCTGAATTAGCCCCGCCCCTTCTTCTGACTGGTCGTCCCTTTTTTCTGCTATAACTTTTGAAGAGTTTGACATAGGAAGTCGTGGGTGGTGTCATTTCTGATATGCTTATGGGGGGCGGTTGACGTGAGTGCGAGGGCCCGTTCATTGCTGCTTGCAGCTTTAATTAGGGCCCGAGCACCTTCAGTGCGAAGGCCCTATTGTATCTGTAGGAATTATTTGTATTTTTTTTTTTATTATTATTAGGGCCCGAGCACTTGCAGTGCGAAGGCCCTATTGTATTTGCAGGAATTTTTATTATTATTATTATTATTATTATTAGGGCCCGAGCACTTGCAGTGCGAAGGCCCTATTGTATTTGCAGGAATTTTTATTATTATTATTATTATTATTAGGGCCCGAGCACCTTCAGTGCGAAGGCCCTATTGTATCTGTAGGAATTTTTATTATTATTATTATTATTTTCCTGACAAAAGGAAGGCCTTTTTGCCCCCCTAAACGTGCCCAAAAAGTCACCAAATTTTGCATGCAAGTCAGGCCTGGCGAAAAATTTGATATTTAATGGTTTGCATTAATGGGCGTGGCAAAATGGCTCAACAGCGCCCCCTTGAAAACTTTGTGCCTCAAGCCCCACGATACGGTTTGACGTACATGCACGAAAATCGGTACACACCTATATCATGGCGCAACTTAAAGAAAAGTCTCTGGGAGTCATGTCGAGAAACCGAACAGGAAGTCGGCCATTTTGAATTAATCGTGTCATTTTGGCGAAATTTATGCCTTCCTTCGGCAGTTAATTCAGCCCGAACCGTAACGTTCCCCCAAGTGTGTTATACATCAAAATGTGCGTCTCCCTCCTGCGACCACACGCATTACTTTTCTCTTTCGAAAGCGTTACCGTGGCGACGCTAGACGCCAAAAAGCGTGCCCACCCTTCATCTGATTGGTTCAGACAGAAAAAACTTTGCGCCTCAAGCCCAATAATACGCTTTGACGTACATGAATGGAAATCGGTACACACCTGTATCATGTCGCAACTAAAAGAAAAGTCTCTTGGCGCCATGGCCGAAACCGAACAGGAAGTCGGCCATTTTGAACATTCTGCATTAATCGCGTAATTTTGGAGCAATATATGCCATTCCTTCGAGAATTAATTCAGCCCGAACCGTATCGTGAACCCAGATGTGTTATACATAAAAATGTGCGTCTCCATCCTGCGACTACACGCATTACTTTTCTCTTTCCAAAGTGTTACCGTGGCGACGCTAGACGCCAACAAGCGCACCCCCCCTTCATGTGATTGGTCCATATTTGATAGTTCCCCAAAAGGCACCAAATTTTGCACCCAAGCCAGGCCTGGCGAAAAATTTGGTATTTAATGGTTTGCATTAATGGGCGTGGCAAAATGGCTCAACAGCGCCCCCTTGAAAACTTTGTGCCTCAAGCCCCACAATACTGTTAGACGTACATGCACGGAAATCGGTACACACCTGTATCATGGCGCAACTTAAACAAAAGTCTCTTGGGGTCATGCCCGAAACCGAACAGGATGTCGGCCATTTTGAATTAATCGTGTCATTTTAGCGAAATTTATGTTATTCCTTCGGCAGTTAATTCAGCCCGAACCGTAACGTGTCCCCAAGTGTGTTATACATCAAAATGTTCGTCTCCATCCTGCGACTACGCGCATTACTTTTCTCTTTCAAAAGTGTTACCGTGGCGACGCTAGACGCCAAAAGGCGCGCCCCCCCTTCATCTGATTGGTCCATATTTGATAGTTCTCCAAAAGTCACCAAATTTTGCATGCAAGCCAGGCCTGGCGATAAATTTGATATTTCATGGCTTGCATTAATGGGTGTGGCCTAACGACTCAACAGCGCCCCCTAGAATACTTTTCTCTGCCATAACTTTGGAATTGTTTAACATAGAGAGTCTTGGGTGGTGTCATGGGACTCTGTAATGAGTCCTCAAGCTTTGTTAGCCTTAATTAGCCCCGCCCCTTCTTCTGATTGGTTGTCCCTTTTTTCTGCTATAACTTTTGAATGGTTTGACATAGGAAGTCGTGGGTGGTGTCATGGGACTCTGTAATGAGTTCTTAAGCTTCGTTGGCCTTAATTAGCCCCGCCCCTTATTCTGATTGGTTGTCCCGATTTTCTGCTATAACTTTGGAATGGTTTGACATAGAGAGTCTTGGGTGGTGCCATCAGATTCTGTATGGAGTCCTTGACCTTCATTGGCCTTAATTAGCCCCGCCACTTCTTCTGATTGGTTGTCCCTTTTTTCTGCTATAACTTTTGAATGGTTTGACATAGGAAGTCGTAGGTGGTGTCATCAGATTCTTTATGGAGTCCTTGACCTTCGTTGGCCTGAATTAGCCCCGCCCCTTCTTCTGATTGGTTGTCCCTTTTTTCAGCTATAACTTTGGAATGGTTTGACATAGAGAGTCGTGGGTGGTGTCATCAGATTCTTTATGGAGTCCTTGACCTTCTTTGGCCTTAATTAGCTCCGCCCCTTCTTCTGATTGGTTGTCCCGATTTTCTGCTATAACTTTTGAATGGTTTGACATAGAGAGTCGTGGATGGTGTCATCAGATGCTGTATGGAGTCCTTGACCTTCATTGGCCTGAATTAGCCCCGCCCCTTCTTCTGATTGGTTGTCCCTTTTTTCTGCTATAACTTTTGAATGGTTTGACATAGGAAGTCGTGGGTGGTGTCATTTCTGATATGCTTATGGGGGGCGGTGGCCGTGAGTGCGAGGGCCCGTTCATCGCTGCTTGCAGCTTTAATTATTATTATTATTATTTTCCTGACAAAGTGATGGCCTTTTTGCCCCCCTTAACATGCCCAAAAAGTCACCAAATTTTGCACCCAAGTCAGGCCTGGCGAAAAATTTGATATTTAATGGTTTGCATTATTGGGTGTGGCAAAATGGCTCAACAGCGCCCCCTTGAAAACTTTGTGCCTCAAGCCCCACAATACGGTTTGACGTACATGCACGAAAATCGGTACACACCTGTATCATGGGACAACTTAAAGAAAAGTCTCTTGCCGTCATGCCCGAAACCAAACAGGAAGTCGGCCATTTTGAATTAATCGTGTCATTTTGGCGAAATTTATGCCATTCCTTCGAAAGTTAATTCAGCCCGAACCGTAACGTGCACCCAGGTGTGTTATACATCAAAATGTGCGTCTCCATCCTGCGACAACACGCATTACTTTTCTCTTTCAAAAGCGTTACCGTGGCGACGCTAGACGCCAAAAAGCGCGCCCACCCTTCATCTGATTGGTTCGACAGAAAAAACTTTGTGCCTCAAGCCCCATAATACGGTGTGACGTACATGAAGGAAAATCGGTACACACCTGTATCATGTGACAACTTAAAGAAAAGTCTCTTGGCGCCATGGCCTAAACCGAACAGGAAGTCGGCCATTTTGAACATTCTGAATTAATCGAGTAATTTTGGAGCAATATATGCCATTCCTTCGAGAGTTAATTCAGCCCGAACCGTATCGTGAACCCAGATGTGTTATACATCAAAATGTGCGTCTCCATCCTGCGACTACACGCATTACTTTTCTCTTTCAAAAGTGTTACCGTGGCGACGCTAGACGCCAACAAGCGCACCCCCCCTTCATCTGATTGGTCCATATTTGATAGTTCCCCAAAAGGCACCAAATTTGGCATGCAAGCCAGGCCTGGCGATAAATTTGATATTTCATGGTTTGCATTAATGGGCGTGGCAAAATGGCTCAACAGCGCCCCCCGGAAAACTTTGTGCCTCAAGCCCCACAATACGGTTTGACGTACATGCACGAAAATCGCTACACACCTGTATCATGGCACAACTTAAAGAAAAGTCTCTTGGAGCCATGGCCGAAACCGAACAGGACGTCGGCCATTTTGAATAAATTATGTCATTTTGGCGAAATTTATGCCATTCCTTCGGCAGTTAATTCAGCCCGAACCGAAACGTGCACCCAGGTGTGTTATACATCAAAATGTGCGTCTACATCCTGCGACACCACGCATTACTTTTCTCTTTCAAAAGCGTTACCGTGGCGGCGCTAGACGCCAAAAGGCGCGCCCCCCCTTCATGTGATTGGTCCATATTTGATAGTTCTCCAAAAGTCACCAAATTTTGCATGCAAGCCAGACTTGGCGATAAATGTGATATTTCATGGTTTGCATTAATGGGCGTGGCCTAACGGCTCAACAGCGCCCCCTAGAAAACTTTTCTCTACCATAACTTTTGAATGGTTTGACATAGAGAGTTGTGGGTGGTGTCATGGGACTCTGTAATGAGTCCTTAAGCTTCGTTGGCCTTAATTAGCCCCGCCCCTTCTTCTGATTAGTTGTCCCGATTTTCTGCTATAACTTTGGAATGGTTTAACATAGAGAGTCGTGGGTGGTGTCATGGGACTCTGTAAAGAGTCCTTGAGCTTCGTTGGCCTTAATTAGCCCCGCCCCTTCTTCTGATTGGTTGTCCATATTTTCTGACTATAACTTTTGAATGGTTTGACATATTTGAAATATGCTGGTAATGTGTCAGCCAACCGCAAAAATCTCTGGAATTTTGGTGGAATCATTTATTTTTTGTCCTTGCCCGGTGCAAATGACATAAATAGGGTGCGTGGTTTGGTTGTGAAAAAATAAAAGTAATGTTACGTGAACAATAAATCAAACGCTCCCTTCCATGCAGTGTGTGTGTCTAGGAAGTAAAGACTAGAACATGCTATTCACAAAAGCACAAATAGTGGGGTTTTACTAATATTTATATCTTACAAATATCTTAAAAATTACGAAAAAACATTTCGGGACTCAGATTATATCGCTATGTTGGTCTCTCCTTAATCAGTCAGTCAGAAAACAGCCAAGCTGATTCATGGCTTAGGGGTAATGTCGCCGTCTTTCGTGTGAGAGATCGCGGGTTCGATCCCAGCACAATGCAAAGTTTATTGTCAGCAATTTGTGTGTTTTTTTTAACATCAAAATGTACGTCTCCATCTTGCGACGACGCGCATTACTTTTCTCATTCAAAAGTGTTACCGTGGCAACACTCGACGCCAAAAAGCGTGCCCCCCTTCATCTGATTGGTCCATATTTGATAGTTCCCCAAAAGTCACCAAATTTTGCATGCAAGGCAGGCCTGGCGATAAATTGGATATTTCATGGTTTGCATTAATGGGCGTGGCCTAACGGCTCAACAGCGCCCCCTAGAATACTTTTCTCTGCCATAACTTTTGAATGGTTTGACATAGAGAGTTGTGGGTGGTGTCATGGGACTCTGTAATGAGTCCTTAGGCTTCGTTGGCCTTAATTAGCCCCGCCCCTTCTTCTGATTGGTTGTCCCTTTTTTCTGCTATAACTTTCGAATGGTTTGACATAGGAAGTCATGGGTGGTATCATGGGACTGTGTAATGAGTCCTTAAGCTTCGTTGGCCTTAATCAGCCCCGCCCCTTCTTCTGATTGGTTGTCCCGATTTTCTGCTATAACTTTGGAATGGTTTGACATAGAGAGTCGTGGGTGGTGTCATGGGATTCTTTATGGAGCCCTTGACCTTCATTGGCTTAAATTAGCCCCGCCCCTTCTTCTGATTGGTTGTCCCTTTTTTCTGCTATAACTTTTGAATGGTTTGACATAGGAAGTCGTGGGTGGTGTCATGGGACTCTGTAATGAGTCCTTAAGCTTTGTTGGCCTTAATTAGCCCCGCCCCTTCTTCTGATTGGTTGTCCCTTTGTTCTGCTATAACTTTTCAATGGTTTGACATAGGAAGTCGTGGGTGGTGTCATTTCTGATACTTATGGGGGGCGGTGGCCGTGAGTGCGAGGGCCCGTTCATTGCTGCTTGCAGCTTTAATTATTATTATTATTATTATTATTTTCCTGACAAAGTGAAGGCCTTTTTGCCCCCCTTAACATGCCCAAAAAGTCACCAAATTTTGCACCCTAGTCAGGCCTGGCGAAAAATTTGATATTTAAAGGTTTGCATTAATGGGCGTGGCAAAATGGCTCAACAGCGCCCCCCAGAAAACTTTGTGCCTCAAGCCCCACGATACGATTTGACGTACATGCACGAAAATCAGTACACACCTGTATCATGGGACAACTTAAACAAAAGTCTCTTGGGGTCATGCCCGAAACCGAACAGGATGTCGGCCATTTTGAATTAGTCGTGTCATTTTGGCGAAATTTATGCCATTCCTTCGAAAGTTAATTCAGCCCGAACCGTAACGTGCCCCCAAGTGTGTTATACATCAAAATGTGCGTCTCCATCCTGCGACAACACGCATTACTTTTCTCTTTCAAAAGCGTTACCGTGGCGGCGCTAGACGCCAAAAAGCGCGCCCACCCTTCATCTGATTGGTTCAACAGAAAAAACTTTGTGCCTCAAGCCCCATAATACGGTTTGACGTACATGAACGAAAATCGGTACACTCCTGTATCATGTCGCAACTAAAAGAAAAGTCTCTTGGCGCCATGGCCGAAACCGAACAGGAAGTCGGCCATTTTGAACATTCTGAATTAATTGCGTAATTTTGGAGCAATATATGCCATTCCTTCGAGAGTTAATTCAGCCCGAACCGTATCGTGAACCCAGATGTGTTATACATCAAAATGTGCGTCTCCATCCTGCGACTACACGCATTACTTTTCTCTTTCGAAAGTGTTACCGTAGTGACGCTAGACGCCAACAAGCGCACCCCCCCTTCATCTGATT
Organism: Cololabis saira; assembly: GCF_033807715.1. Classification (NCBI taxonomy): domain Eukaryota; kingdom Metazoa; phylum Chordata; class Actinopteri; order Beloniformes; family Belonidae; genus Cololabis; species Cololabis saira. The sequence continues at coordinate 946,616 of NC_084592.1, read as the reverse complement.
GGTCCATATTTGATAGTTCCCCAAAAAGTACCAAATTTGGCATGCAAGCCAGGCCTGGCGATAAATTTGATATTTCATGGTTTGCATTAATGGGCGTGGCAAAATGGCTCAACAGCGCCCCCCGGAAAACTTTGTGCCTCAAGCCCCACAATACGGTTTGACGTACATGCACGAAAATCGATACACACCTGTATCATGTCGCAACTTAAAGAAAAGTCTCTTGGAGCCATGGCCGAAATCGAACAGGAAGTCAGCCATTTTGAATTAATTGTGTAATTTTGGCGCAATTTATGCCATTCCTTCGGCAGTTAATTCAGCCCGAACCGTAACGTGCACCCAGGTGTGTTATACACCAAAATGTGCGTCTCCATCGTGCGACACCACGCATTACTTTTCTCTTTCAAAAGTGTTACCGTGGCGACGCTAGACGCGAAAAAGCGCACCCACCCTTCATCTGATTGGTCCATATTTGATAGTTCTCCAAAAGTCACCAAAATTTGCATGCAAGCCAGGCCTGGCGATAAATGTGATATTTCATGGTTTCCATTAATGGGCGTGGCCTAACGGCTCAACAGCGCCCCCTAGAATACTTTTCTCTGCCATAACTTTTGAATGGTTTCACATAGAGAGTTGTGGGTGGTGTCATGGGACTCTGTAATGAGTCCTTAAGCTTCGTTGGCCTTAATTAGCCCCGCCCCTTCTTCTGATTGGTTGTCCCGATTTTCTGCTATAACTTTTGAATGGTTTGACATAGAAAGTCGTGGGTGGTGTCATCAGATTCTTTATGGAGTCCTTGACCTTCATTGGCCTGAATTAGCCCCGCCCCTTCTTCTGATTGGTTGTCCTTTTTTATAATAAAATTGCCGCGAGTCGCTCTCGCGCTGACTCCCGCTTCCTGATTCAAACGTCTGCCGGCCCCGCCCCCTGACCAATCAGTGGCGAGTAGGGTGATGGCGGCCCCGCCCCCCGACCAATCAGTGGCGAGTAGGGTGATGACGGCGCCGCCCCCCGACCAATCAGTGGCGAGTAGGGTGATGACGGCCCCGCCCCCCGACCAATCAGCTCCCTGTAATGTGGTGACTTCAGAAATATTCCCGGCTCAGCCCGGTTACAACCTTGGCAGAATGGTTACAGAAAAAGTAATAATTTAAATAGTAGGGTTTTACTAATATTTATAACTTACAAATATTTAAAAAATTAGGAAAAAAAAAGTTCCAGACATTTTATCGCTATGTTGGTCTGTCCTAAGCCAGTAGGTCAAATGAAAAGAAAAGCTGAGACTTAGCTCAGCCAGATTATTGCGGTCTTTGCTGCCAGAGGTCGAGAGTTCAAGCCTGGCTTGATATGCCAAAATTTTTGTCAGCAATTTTTGTGGTTTTTTTACATCAAAATGTTCGTCTCTGTCCTGTGACGACGCACATTACTTTTCTCTTTCCCCTTCTTCTGATTGGTTGTCCCGATTTTTTGCCATAACTTTTGAATTTGAGTGGAGTTTGCGCGCGCAGCTCCCGCGGGGGGAGGGGCTGATGTTCAGCGCGGCCGCCATCTTGGTCGAGGCGCCGCATTGACTGCCTGAGAACGTCGGGCGTGGCCGCCATCTTGGATCGGTATCGCTTTAACTCTAGAGCGTTCACTTCTATTGTGGAAGGAGGTGTCTGCATAAGTAAAATAACTATAACTCACTTGATTTTCAACCGATTTTCACGCGGTTTGCTTTGTTACAAACGGCAGACATGTAGCTATGATACAGGATGCTTGATGTACGTTTAATATGCAAGCTTTCATGCTAAAATACGTTCTGCAGGTAGTCACACTTCAGGTATACACACACACACACACACACACACACACATATATATATATATATATATATATATATATATATATATATATATATATATATATATATATATATATATACACACACACACACACACACAATATACACAATACAAAATACAGTATAGCATATTAATGAATGTATTAATATATTTGAATAACAGACATAACAAGCTTAAAAACAAAAAACATAACGGATGACAGCATACAATTGTCTTAATGGAGAAAAAAAAGAAACATTTGGAAGGAGTGTGTGTGTGTGAGGAATTGTATATTAGTGTTATAAATTGAAATTATATAATAATGCAATCGCTATGATATATAATTTTACAACATAATACAGTCAAAAATATATGAAATGAAGCAACATACAATGCAATAATACAATATGCTATATTACTGGGTACGCTAATATGAAATAACAACATGTAATATAATATGGTATAATAGATTAATATAATATCATACATTCTGGACCATGAGATACAGCTGTACTGTATGATCGTCGTTCATTTTGAGTGATCAGATTTTTTTTCTCATGGTTTGCATTAATGGGCGTGTCCTCACGGCTCAACAGCGCCCCCTAGAATACTTTTTTCTGCCATAACTTTTGAAAGGTTTGACATAAAGAGTTGTGGGTGGTGTCATGGGACTCGGCATTGAGTCCTTGACCATAATTGGTGACAATTAGCCCAGTCCCTTTTTCTGATTGGTTGTCCCTATTTTCTGCTATAACTTTGGAATGTTTTGACATAGAGAGTCGTGGGTGGTGTCATGGGACTCTGTAATGAGTCCTTGATCTTCTTTGCCCTGAATTAGCCCCGCCCCTTCTTCTGACTGGTCGTCCCTTTTTTCTGCTATAACTTTTGAAGGGTTTGACATAGGAAGTCGTGGGTGGTGTCATTTCTGATATGCTTATGGGGGGCGGTTGACGTGAGTGCGAGGGCCCGTTCATCGCTGCTTGCAGCTTTAATTATTATTATTATTATTTTCCTGACAAAGTGAAGGCCTTTTTGCCCCCCTTAACATGCCCAAAAAGTCACCAAATTTTGCACCCTAGTCAGGCCTGGCGAAAAATTTGATATTTAAAGGTTTGCATTAATGGGCGTGGCAAAATGGCTCAACAGCGCCCCCCAGAAAACTTTGTGCCTCAAGCCCCACGATACGATTTGACGTACATGCACGAAAATCAGTACACACCTGTATCATGGGACAACTTAAACAAAAGTCTCTTGGGGTCATGCCCGAAACCGAACAGGATGTCGGCCATTTTGAATTAGTCGTGTCATTTTGGCGAAATTTATGCCATTCCTTCGAAAGTTAATTCAGCCCGAACCGTAACGTGCCCCCAAGTGTGTTATACATCAAAATGTGCGTCTCCATCCTGCGACAACACGCATTACTTTTCTCTTTCAAAAGCGTTACCGTGGCGGCGCTAGACGCCAAAAAGCGCGCCCACCCTTCATCTGATTGGTTCAACAGAAAAAACTTTGTGCCTCAAGCCCCATAATACGGTTTGACGTACATGAACGAAAATCGGTACACTCCTGTATCATGTCGCAACTAAAAGAAAAGTCTCTTGGCGCCATGGCCGAAACCGAACAGGAAGTCGGCCATTTTGAACATTCTGAATTAATTGCGTAATTTTGGAGCAATATATGCCATTCCTTCGAGAGTTAATTCAGCCCGAACCGTATCGTGAACCCAGATGTGTTATACATCAAAATGTGCGTCTCCATCCTGCGACTACACGCATTACTTTTCTCTTTCGAAAGTGTTACCGTAGTGACGCTAGACGCCAACAAGCGCACCCCCCCTTCATCTGATTGGTCCATATTTGATAGTTCCCCAAAAAGTACCAAATTTGGCATGCAAGCCAGGCCTGGCGATAAATTTGATATTTCATGGTTTGCATTAATGGGCGTGGCAAAATGGCTCAACAGCGCCCCCCGGAAAACTTTGTGCCTCAAGCCCCACAATACGGTTTGACGTACATGCACGAAAATCGATACACACCTGTATCATGTCGCAACTTAAAGAAAAGTCTCTTGGAGCCATGGCCGAAATCGAACAGGAAGTCAGCCATTTTGAATTAATTGTGTAATTTTGGCGCAATTTATGCCATTCCTTCGGCAGTTAATTCAGCCCGAACCGTAACGTGCACCCAGGTGTGTTATACACCAAAATGTGCGTCTCCATCGTGCGACACCACTCATTACTTTTCTCTTTCAAAAGTGTTACCGTGGCGACGCTAGACGCGAAAAAGCGCACCCACCCTTCATCTGATTGGTCCATATTTGATAGTTCTCCAAAAGTCACCAAAATTTGCATGCAAGCCAGGCCTGGCGATAAATGTGATATTTCATGGTTTCCATTAATGGGCGTGGCCTAACGGCTCAACAGCGCCCCCTAGAATACTTTTCTCTGCCATAACTTTTGAATGGTTTCACATAGAGAGTTGTGGGTGGTGTCATGGGACTCTGTAATGAGTCCTTAAGCTTCGTTGGCCTTAATTAGCCCCGCCCCTTCTTCTGATTGGTTGTCCCGATTTTCTGCTATAACTTTTGAATGGTTTGACATAGAAAGTCGTGGGTGGTGTCATCAGATTCTTTATGGAGTCCTTGACCTTCATTGGCCTGAATTAGCCCCGCCCCTTCTTCTGATTGGTTGTCCTTTTTTATAATAAAATTGCCGCGAGTCGCTCTCGCGCTGACTCCCGCTTCCTGATTCAAACGTCTGCCGGCCCCGCCCCCTGACCAATCAGTGGCGAGTAGGGTGATGGCGGCCCCGCCCCCCGACCAATCAGTGGCGAGTAGGGTGATGACGGCGCCGCCCCCCGACCAATCAGTGGCGAGTAGGGTGATGACGGCCCCGCCCCCCGACCAATCAGCTCCCTGTAATGTGGTGACTTCAGAAATATTCCCGGCTCAGCCCGGTTACAACCTTGGCAGAATGGTTACAGAAAAAGTAATAATTTAAATAGTAGGGTTTTACTAATATTTATAACTTACAAATATTTAAAAAATTAGGAAAAAAAAAGTTCCAGACATTTTATCGCTATGTTGGTCTGTCCTAAGCCAGTAGGTCAAATGAAAAGAATAGCTGAGACTTAGCTCAGCCAGATTATTGCGGTCTTTGCTGCCAGAGGTCGAGAGTTCAAGCCTGGCTTGATATGCCAAAATTTTTGTCAGCAATTTTTGTGGTTTTTTTACATCAAAATGTTCGTCTCTGTCCTGTGACGACGCACATTACTTTTCTCTTTCCCCTTCTTCTGATTGGTTGTCCCGATTTTTTGCCATAACTTTTGAATTTGAGTGGAGTTTGCGCGCGCAGCTCCCGCGGGGGGAGGGGCTGATGTTCAGCGCGGCCGCCATCTTGGTCGAGGCGCCGCATTGACTGCCTGAGAACGTCGGGCGTGGCCGCCATCTTGGATCGGTATCGCTTTAACTCTAGAGCGTTCACTTCTATTGTGGAAGGAGGTGTCTGCATAAGTAAAATAACTATAACTCACTTGATTTTCAACCGATTTTCACGCGGTTTGCTTTGTTACAAACGGCAGACATGTAGCTATGATACAGGATGCTTGATGTACGTTTAATATGCAAGCTTTCATGCTAAAATACGTTCTGCAGGTAGTCACACTTCAGGTATACACACACACACACACACACACACACACATATATATATATATATATATATATATATATATATATATATATATATATATATATATATATATATATATATATATATATATATACACACACACACACACACACAATATACACAATACAAAATACAGTATAGCATATTAATGAATGTATTAATATATTTGAATAACAGACATAACAAGCTTAAAAACAAAAAACATAACGGATGACAGCATACAATTGTCTTAATGGAGAAAAAAAAGAAACATTTGGAAGGAGTGTGTGTGTGTGAGGAATTGTATATTAGTGTTATAAATTGAAATTATATAATAATGCAATCGCTATGATATATAATTTTACAACATAATACAGTCAAAAATATATGAAATGAAGCAACATACAATGCAATAATACAATATGCTATATTACTGGGTACGCTAATATGAAATAACAACATGTAATATAATATGGTATAATAGATTAATATAATATCATACATTCTGGACCATGAGATACAGCTGTACTGTATGATCGTCGTTCATTTTGAGTGATCAGATTTTTTTTCTCATGGTTTGCATTAATGGGCGTGTCCTCACGGCTCAACAGCGCCCCCTAGAATACTTTTTTCTGCCATAACTTTTGAAAGGTTTGACATAAAGAGTTGTGGGTGGTGTCATGGGACTCGGCATTGAGTCCTTGACCATAATTGGTGACAATTAGCCCAGTCCCTTTTTCTGATTGGTTGTCCCTATTTTCTGCTATAACTTTGGAATGTTTTGACATAGAGAGTCGTGGGTGGTGTCATGGGACTCTGTAATGAGTCCTTGATCTTCTTTGCCCTGAATTAGCCCCGCCCCTTCTTCTGACTGGTCGTCCCTTTTTTCTGCTATAACTTTTGAAGGGTTTGACATAGGAAGTCGTGGGTGGTGTCATTTCTGATATGCTTATGGGGGGCGGTTGACGTGAGTGCGAGGGCCCGTTCATCGCTGCTTGCAGCTTTAATTATTATTATTATTATTTTCCTGACAAAGTGAAGGCCTTTTTGCCCCCCTTAACATGCCCAAAAAGTCACCAAATTTTGCACCCTAGTCAGGCCTGGCGAAAAATTTGATATTTAAAGGTTTGCATTAATGGGCGTGGCAAAATGGCTCAACAGCGCCCCCTTGAAAACTTTGTGCCTCAAGCCCCACAATACGGTTTGACGTACATGCACGAAAATCAGTACACACCTGTATCATGGGACAACTTAAACAAAAGTCTCTTGGGGTCATGCCCGAAACCGAAGCGGATGTCGGCCATTTTGAATTAGTCGTGTCATTTTGGCGAAATTTATGCCATTCCTTCGAAAGTTAATTCAGCCCGAACCGTAACGTACCCCCAAGTGTGTTATACATCAAAATGTGCGTCTCCATCCTGCGACAACACGCATTACTTTTCTCTTTCAAAAGCGTTACCGTGGCGACGCTAGATGCCAAAAAGCGCGCCCACCCTTCATCTGATTGGTTCGACAGAAAAAACTTTGTGCCTCAAGCCCCATAATACGGTTTGACGTACATGAACGAAAATCGGTACACACCTGTATCATGTCGCAACTAAAAGAAAAGTTTCTTGGCGCCATGGCCGAAACCGAACAGGAAGTCGGCCATTTTGAACATTCTGAATTAATTGCGTAATTTTGGAGCAATATATGCCATTCCTTCGAGAGTTAATTCAGCCCGAACCGTATCGTGAACCCAGATGTGTTATACATCAAATTGTGCGTCTCCATCCTGCGACTACACGCATTACTTTTCTCTTTCAAAAGTGTTACCGTGGCGACGCTAGACGCCAACAAGCGCACCCTCCCTTCATCTGATTGGTCCATATTTGATAGTTCCCCAAAAGGCACCAAATTTGGCATGCAAGCCAGGCCTGGCGATAAATTTGATATTTCATGGTTTGCATTAATGGGCGTGGCAAAATGGCTCAACAGCGCCCCCCGGAAAACTTTGTGCCTCAAGCCCCACAATACGGTTTGACGTACATGCACGAAAATCGCTACACACCTGTATCATGGCACAACTTAAAGAAAAGTCTCTTGGAGCCATGGCCGAAACCGAACAGGAAGTCGGCCATTTTGAATACATTGTGTCATTTTGGCGAAATTTATGCCATTCCTTCGGCAGTTAATTCAGCCCGAACCGTAACGTGCCCCCAGGTGTGTTATACATCAAAATGTGCGTCTACATCCTGCGACACCACGCATTACTTTTCTCTTTCAAAAGTGTTACCGTGGCGACGCTAGACGCCAAAAGGCGCGCCCCCCCTTCATGTGATTGGTCCATATTTGATAGTTCTCCAAAAGTCACCAAATTTTGCATGCAAGCCAGACTTGGCGATAAATTTGATATTTCATGGTTTGCATTAATGGGCGTGGCCTAACGGCTCAACAGCGCCCCCTAGAATACTTTTCTCTGCCATAACTTTTGAATGGTTTGACATAGAGAGTTGTGGGTGGTGTCATGGGACTCTGTAATGAGTCCTTAAGCTTCGTTGGCCTTAATTAGCCCCGCCCCTTCTTCTGATTGGTTGTCCCGATTTTCTGCTATAAATTTTGAATGGTTTGACATAGGAAGTCATGGGTGGAATCATGGGACTCTGTAATGAGTTCTTAAGCTTCGTTGGCCTTAATTAGCCCCGCCCCTTCTTCTGATTGGTTGTCCCGATTTTCTGCTATAACTTTGGAATGGTTTGACATAGAGAGTCCTGGGTGGTGTCATAAGATTCTGTATGGAGTCCTTGACCTTCATTGGCCTGAATTAGCCCCGCCCCTTCTTGTCATTGGTTGTCCCTTTTTTCTGCTATAACATTTTAATTGTTTGACATAGGAAGTCGTGGGTGGTGTCATGGGACTCTGTAATGAGTCCTTAAGCTTCGTTAGCCTTAATTAGCCCCGCCCCTTCTTCTGATTGGTTGTCCCGATTTTCTGCTATAACTTTGGAATGGTTTGACATAGAGAGTCGTGGGTGGTGTCATCAGATTCTTTATGGAGCCCTTGACCTTCATTGGCTTAAATTAGCCCCGCCCCTTCTTCTGATTGGTTGTCCCAATTTTCTGCTATAACTTTTGAATGGTTTGACATAGGAAGTCGTGGGTGGTGTCATGGGACTCTGTAATGAGTCCTTAAGCTTCGTTGGCCTTAATTAGCCCCGCCCCTTCTTCTGATTGGTTGTCCCGATTTTCTGCTATAACTTTGGAATGGTTTGACATAGAGAGTCGTGGGTGGTGTCATAAGATTCTGTATGGAGTCCTTGACCTTCATTGGCCTGAATTATCCCCGCCCCTTCTTCTGATTGGTTGTCCCTTTTTTCTGCTATAACTTTTCAATGGTTTGACATAGGAAGTCGTGGGTGGTGTCATTTCTTATACTTATGGGGGGCGGTGGCCGTGAGTGCGAGGGCCCGTTCATTGCTGCTTGCAGCTTTAATTATTATTATTATTTTTCTTCTGACAAAGTGATGGCCTTTTTGCCCCCCTTAACATGCCCAAAAAGTCACCAAATTTTGCACCCAAGTCAGGCCTGGCGAAAAATTTGATATTTAATGGTTTGCATTAATGGGCGTGGCAAAATGGCTCAACAGCGCCCCCTTGAAAACTTTGTGCCTCAAGCCCCACGATACGGTTTGACGTACATGCACGAAAATCGGTACACACCTGTATCATGGGACAACTTAAAGAAAAGTCTCTTGCCGTCATGCCCGAAACCGAACAGGAAGTCGGCCATTTTGAATTAATCGTGTAACTTTGGCGCCATTTATGCCATTCCTTCGGCAGTTAATTCAGCCCGAACCGTAACGTGCACCCAGGTGTATTATACATCAAAATGTGCGTCTCCCTCCTGCGACCACACGCATTACTTTTCTCTTTCAAAAGCGTTACCGTGGCGACGCTAGACGCCAAAAAGCGCGCCCACCCTTCATCTGGTTGGTTCAGACAGAAAAAACTTTGCGCCTCAAGCCCCATAATACGGTTTGACGTACATGAACGAAAATTGGTACACTCCTGTATCATGTCGCAACTAAAAGAAAAGTCTCTTGGCGCCATGGCCGAAACCGAACAGGAAGTCGGCCATTTTGAACATTCTGAATTAATTGCGTAATTTTGGAGCAATATATGCCATTCCTTCGAGAGTTAATTCAGCCCGAACCGTATTGTGAACCCAGATGTGTTATACATCAAAATGTGCGTCTCCATCCTGCGACTACACGCATTACTTTTCTCTTTCCAAAGTGTTACCGTGGCGACGCTAGAAGCCAACAAGCGCACCCCCCCTTCATCTGATTGGTCCATATTTGATAGTTCCCCAAAAGGCACCAAATTTGGCATGCAAGCCAGGCCTGGCAATAAATTTGATATTTCATGGTTTGCATTAATGGGCGTGGCAAAATGGCTCAACAGCGCCCCCCAGAAAACTTTGTGCCTCAAGCCCCACAATACGGTTTGACGTACATGCACGAAAATCGCTACACACCTGTATCATGGCACAACTTAAAGAAAAGTCTCTTGGAGCCATGGCCGAAAACGAACAGGATGTCGGCCATTTTGAATAAATTGTGTCATTTTGGCGAAATTTATGCCATTCCTTCGGCAGTTAATTCAGCCCGAACCGTAACGTGCACCCAGGTGTGTTATACATCAAAATGTGCGTCTACCTCCTGCGACTACACGCATTACTTTTCTCTTTCAAAAGTGTTACCGTGGCGACGCTAGACGCCAAAAGGCGCGCCCCCCCTTCATGTGATTGGTCCATATTTGATAGTTCTCCAAAAGTCACAAAATTTTGCATGCAAGCCAGACTTGGCGATAAATTTGATATTTCATGGTTTGCATTAATGGGCGTGGCCTAACGGCTCAACAGCGCCCCCTAGAATACTTTTATCTGCCATAACTTTTGAATGGATTGACATAGGAAGTTGTGGGTGGTGTCATGGGACTCTGTAATGAGTCCTTAAGCTTCGTTGACCTTAATTAGCCCCGCCCCTTCTTCTGATTGGTTGTCCCTTTTTTCTGCTATAACTTTTTAATGGTTTGACTCCCGCTTCCTGATTCAAACTTCTGCCGGCCCCGCCCCCCGACCAATCAGTGGCGAGTAGGGTGATGACGGCCCCGCCCCCCGACCGATCAGCTGTTGTAATGTGGTGACGTCAGAAATAGTCCCGTGCTCAGCCCGGTTAGAACCACGGTGGAATGGTTACAGAAAGAGTAATACATAAAATAGTAGTGTTTTACTAATATTTATACCTTACAAATATTTAAAAAATTAGGAAAAAAAGTTCCAGACATTATAATGCTATGTTGGTCTCTCCTAATCCAGTAAGTCAAAGTAAAAGTAATAGTTGAGTCTTAGCTCAACCAGAGCATTACGGTCTATGGTGCCGGAGGTCCGGAGTTCGAGACCGGCTCTATGCCGAAATTTTTTTTTTTACATCAAAATTTTCGTCTCTGTCCTGCGACGACGCACATTACTTTTCTCTTTCAAAAGTGTTACCGTGGCGACGCTAGACGCGAAAAAGCGCTCGTCCCCTTCATCTGATTGGTCCATATTTGATAGTTCTCCAAAAGTCACCAAAATTTGCATGCAAGCCAGGCCTGGTGATAAATTTGATATTTCATGGTTTGCATTAATGGGCGTGGCCTAACGGCTCAACAGCGCCCCCTAGAATACTTTTCTCTGCCATAACTTTTGAATGGTTTGACATAAAGAGTCGTGGGTGGTGTCATGGGACTCGGTATTAAGTCCTTGACCTTCATTGGCCTGAATTAGCCCCGCCCCTTCTTCTGATTGGTTGTTCCTTTTTCCTGCTATAACTTTTGAATGGTTTGACATAGAGAGTCGTGGGTGGTGTCATTTCTGATATGCTTATGGGGGGCGGTGGACGTGAGTGCGAGGGCCCGTTCATCGCTGCTTGCAGCTTTAATTAGGGCCCGAGCACTTGCAGTGCGAAGGCCCTATTGTATTTGCAGGAATTTTTATTATTATTATTATTATTATTATTATTTTTCTTCTGACAAAGTGATGGCCTTTTTGGCCCCCTTAACATGCCCAAAAAGTCACCAAATTTTGCACCCAAGTCAGGCCTGGCGAAAAATTTGATATGTCATGGTTTGCATTAATGGGCGTGGCAAAATGGCTCAACAGCGCCCCCTTGAAAACTTTGTGCCTCAAGCCCCACGATACGGTTTGACGTACATGCACGAAAATCGGTACACACCTGTATCATGGGACAACTTAAAGAAAAGTCTCTTGCCGTCATGCCCGAAACCGAACAGGAAGTCGGCCATTTTGAATTAATCGTGTCATTTTGGCGAAATTTATGCCATTCCTTCGGCAGTTAATTCAGCCCGAACCGTAACGTGCACCCAGGTGTATTATACATCAAAATGTGCGACTTCCTCCTGCGACCACACGCATTACTTTTCTCTTTCGAAAGTGTTACCGTGGCGACGCTAGACGCCAACAAGCGCACCCCCCCTTCATCTGATTGGTCCATATTTGATAGTTCCCCAAAAGGCACCAAATTTGGCATGCAAGCCAGGCCTGGCGATAAATTTGATATTTCATGGTTTGCATTAATGGGCGTGGCAAAATGGCTCAACAGCGCCCCCCGGAAAACTTTGTGCCTCAAGCCCCACAATACGGTTTGACGTACATGCACGAAAATCGCTACACACCTGTATCATGGCACAACTTAAAGAAAAGTCTCTTGGAGCCATGGCCGAAACCGAACAGGATGTCGGCCATTTTGAATAAATTGTGTCATTTTGGCGAAATTTATGCCATTCCTTCGGCAGTTAATTCAGCCCGAACCGTAACGTGCACCCAGGTGTGTTATACATCAAAATGTGCGTCTACATCCTGCGACACCACGCATTACTTTTCTCTTTCAAAAGTGTTACCGTGGCGACGCTAGACGCCAAAAGGCGCGCCCCCCCTTCATGTGATTGGTCCATATTTGATAGTTCTCCAAAAGTCACCAAATTTTGCATGCAAGCCAGACTTGGCGATAAATTTGATATTTCATGGTTTGCATTAATGGGCGTGGCCTAACGGCTCAACAGCGCCCCCTAGAATACTTTTATCTGCCATAACTTTTGAATGGTTTGACATAGGAAGTCGTGGGTGGTGTCATGGAACATTGTACTGAGTTCTTAAGCTTCGTTGGCCTTAATTAGCCCCGCCCCTTCTTCTGATTGGTTGTCCCAATTTTCTGCTATAACTTTGGAATGGTTTGACATAGGGAGTCGTGGGTGCGGTCATCAGATTCTTTATGGAGTCGTTGACCTTCGTTGGCCTGAATTAGCCCCGCCCCTTCTTCTGATTGGTTGTCCCTTTTTTCTGCTATAACTTTTGAATGGTTTGACATAGGAAGTCGTGGGTGATGTCATGGGACTCTGTAATGAGTCCTTAAGCTTCGTTGGCCTTAATTAGCCCCGCCCCTTCTTCTGATTGGTTGTCCCGATTTTCTGCTATAACTTTGGAATGGTCTGACATAGAGAGTCGTGGGTGGTGTCATCACATTCTGTATGGAGTCCTTGACCTTCATTGGCCTGAATTAGCCCCGCCCCTTCTTCTGAGTGGTTGTCCCTTTTTTCTGCTATAACTTTTGAATGGTTTGACATAGAGAGTCGTGGGTGGTGTCATCACATTCTGTATGGAGTCCTTGACCTTCATTGGCCTGAATTAGCCCCGCCCCTTCTTCTGATTGGTTGTCCCTTTTTTCTGCTATAACTTTTGAATGGTTTGACATAGGAAGTCGTGGGTGGTGTCTTTTCTGATATGCTTATGGGGGGCGGTGGCCGTGAGTGCGAGGGCCCGTTCATCGCTGCTTGCAGCTTTAATTATTATTATTATTATTATTTTCCTGACAAAGTGAAGGCCTTTTTGCCCCCCTTAACATGCCCAAAAAGTCACCAAATTTTGCACCCTAGTCAGGCCTGGCGAAAAATTTGATATTTAATGGTTTGCATTAATGGGCGTGGCAAAATGGCTCAACAGCGCCCCCCGGAAAACTTTGTGCCTCAAGCCCCACGATACGGTTTGACGTACATGCACGAAAATCAGTACACACCTGTATCATGTCACAACTTAAAGAAAAGTCTCTTGGGGTCATGCCCGAAACCCAACAGGATGTCGGCCATTTTGAATTAGTCGTGTCATTTTGGCGAAATTTATGCCATTCCTTCGAAAGTTAATTCAGCCCGAACCGTAACGTGCCCCCAAGTGTGTTATACATCAAAATGTGCGTCTCCATCCTGCGACAACACGCATTACTTTTCTCTTTCAAAAGTGTTACCGTGGCGGTGCTAGACGCCAAAAAGCGCGGCCACCCTTCATCTGATTGGTTCGACAGAAAAAACTTTGTGCCTCAAGCCCCATAATACGGTTTGACGTACATGAACGAAAATCGGTACACACCTGTATCATGTCGCAACTAAAAGAAAAGTCTCTTGGCGCCATGGCCGAAACCGAACAGGAAGTCGGCCATTTTGAACATTCTGAATTAATTGCGTAATTTTGGAGCAATATATGCCATTCCTTCGAGAGTTAATTCAGCCCGAACCGTATCGTGAACCCAGATGTGTTATACATCAAAATGTGCGTCTCCATCCTGCGACTACACGCATTACTTTTCTCTTTCGAAAGTGTTACCGTGGCGACGCTAGACGCCAACAAGCGCACCTCCCCTTCATCTGATTGGTCCATATTTGATAGTTCCCCAAAAGGCACCAAATTTGGCATGCAAGCCAGGCCTGGTGATAAATTTGATATTTCATGGTTTGCATTAATGGGCGTGGCAAAATGGCTCAACAGCGCCCCCCAGAAAACTTTGTGCCTCAAGCCCCACAATACGGTTTGACGTACATGCACGAAAATCGCTACACACCTGTATCATGGCACAACTTAAAGAAAAGTCTCTTGGAGCCATGGCCGAAACCAAACAGGTTGTCGGCCATTTTGAATAAATCGCGTAATTGTGGCGAAATTTATGCCATTCCTTCGGCAGTTAATTCAGCCCGAACCGTAACGTGCACCCAGGTGTGTTTTACATCAAAATGTGCATCTCCATCTTGCGACTACGCGCATTACTTTTCTCTTTCAAAAGTGTTACCGTGGCGACGCTAGACGCCAAAAGGCGCACCCCCCCTTCATGTGATTGGTCCATATTTGATAGTTCCCCAAAAGGCACCAAATTTGGCATGCAAGCCATGCCTGGCGATAAATTTGATATTTCATGGTTTGCATTAATGGGCGTGGCAAAATGGCTCAACAGCGCCCCCCGGAAAACTTTGTGCCTCAAGCCCCACGATACGGTTTGACGTACATGCACGAAAATCAGTACACACCTGTATCATGTCACAACTTAAAGAAAAGTCTCTTGGGGTCATGCCCGAAACCGAACAGGATGTCGGCCATTTTGAATTAGTCGTGTCATTTTGGCGAAATTTATGCCATTCCTTCGAAAGTTAATTCAGCCCGAACCGTAACGTGCCCCCAAGTGTGTTATACATCAAAATGTGCGTCTCCATCCTGCGACAACACGCATTACTTTTCTCTTTCAAAAGTGTTACCGTGGCGGTGCTAGACGCCAAAAAGCGCGGCCACCCTTCATCTGATTGGTTCGACAGAAAAAACTTTGTGCCTCAAGCCCCATAATACGGTTTGACGTACATGAACGAAAATCGGTACACACCTGTATCATGTCGCAACTAAAAGAAAAGTCTCTTGGCGCCATGGCCGAAACCGAACAGGAAGTCGGCCATTTTGAACATTCTGAATTAATTGCGTAATTTTGGAGCAATATATGCCATTCCTTCGAGAGTTAATTCAGCCCGAACCGTATCGTGAACCCAGATGTGTTATACATCAAAATGTGCGTCTCCATCCTGCGACTACACGCATTACTTTTCTCTTTCGAAAGTGTTACCGTGGCGACGCTAGACGCCAACAAGCGCACCCCCCCTTCATCTGATTGGTCCATATTTGATAGTTCCCCAAAAGGCACCAAATTTGGCATGCAAGCCAGGCCTGGTGATAAATTTGATATTTCATGGTTTGCATTAATGGGCGTGGCAAAATGGCTCAACAGCGCCCCCCAGAAAACTTTGTGCCTCAAGCCCCACAATACGGTTTGACGTACATGCACGAAAATCGCTACACACCTGTATCATGGCACAACTTAAAGAAAAGTCTCTTGGAGCCATGGCCGAAACCAAACAGGTTGTCAGCCATTTTGAATAAATCGCGTAATTGTGGCGAAATTTATGCCATTCCTTCGGCAGTTAATTCAGCCCGAACCGTAACGTGCACCCAGGTGTGTTTTACATCAAAATGTGCATCTCCATCTTGCGACTACGCGCATTACTTTTCTCTTTCAAAAGTGTTACCGTGGCGACGCTAGACGCCAAAAGGCGCACCCCCCCTTCATGTGATTGGTCCATATTTGATAGTTCCCCAAAAGGCACCAAATTTGGCATGCAAGCCATGCCTGGCGATAAATTTGATATTTCATGGTTTGCATTAATGGGCGTGGCAAAATGGCTCAACAGCGCCCCCCGGAAAACTTTGTGCCTCAAGCCCCACGATACGGTTTGACGTACATGCACGAAAATCAGTACACACCTGTATCATGTCACAACTTAAAGAAAAGTCTCTTGGGGTCATGCCCGAAACCGAACAGGATGTCGGCCATTTTGAATTAGTCGTGTCATTTTGGCGAAATTTATGCCATTCCTTCGAAAGTTAATTCAGCCCGAACCGTAACGTGCCCCCAAGTGTGTTATACATCAAAATGTGCGTCTCCATCCTGCGACAACACGCATTACTTTTCTCTTTCAAAAGTGTTACCGTGGCGGTGCTAGACGCCAAAAAGCGCGGCCACCCTTCATCTGATTGGTTCGACAGAAAAAACTTTGTGCCTCAAGCCCCATAATACGGTTTGACGTACATGAACGAAAATCGGTACACACCTGTATCATGTCGCAACTAAAAGAAAAGTCTCTTGGCGCCATGGCCGAAACCGAACAGGAAGTCGGCCATTTTGAACATTCTGAATTAATTGCGTAATTTTGGAGCAATATATGCCATTCCTTCGAGAGTTAATTCAGCCCGAACCGTATCGTGAACCCAGATGTGTTATACATCAAAATGTGCGTCTCCATCCTGCGACTACACGCATTACTTTTCTCTTTCGAAAGTGTTACCGTGGCGACGCTAGACGCCAACAAGCGCACCCCCCCTTCATCTGATTGGTCCATATTTGATAGTTCCCCAAAAGGCACCAAATTTGGCATGCAAGCCAGGCCTGGTGATAAATTTGATATTTCATGGTTTGCATTAATGGGCGTGGCAAAATGGCTCAACAGCGCCCCCCAGAAAACTTTGTGCCTCAAGCCCCACAATACGGTTTGACGTACATGCACGAAAATCGCTACACACCTGTATCATGGCACAACTTAAAGAAAAGTCTCTTGGAGCCATGGCCGAAACCAAACAGGTTGTCGGCCATTTTGAATAAATCGCGTAATTGTGGCGAAATTTATGCCATTCCTTCGGCAGTTAATTCAGCCCGAACCGTAACGTGCACCCAGGTGTGTTTTACATCAAAATGTGCATCTCCATCTTGCGACTACGCGCATTACTTTTCTCTTTCAAAAGTGTTACCGTGGCGACGCTAGACGCCAAAAGGCGCACCCCCCCTTCATGTGATTGGTCCATATTTGATAGTTCCCCAAAAGGCACCAAATTTGGCATGCAAGCCATGCCTGGCGATAAATTTGATATTTCATGGTTTGCATTAATGGGCGTGGCAAAATGGCTCAACAGCGCCCCCCGGAAAACTTTGTGCCTCAAGCCCCACAATGCGGTTTGACGTACATGCACGAAAATCGGTACACACCTGTATCATGTCGCAACTTAAAGAAAAGTCTCTTGGAGCCATGGCCGAAACCAAACAGGAAGTCAGCCATTTTGAATTAATTGTGTAATTTTGGCGCAATTTATGCCATTCCTTCGGCAGTTAATTCAGCCCGAACCGTAACGTGCACCCAGGTGTGTTATACACCAAAATGTGCGTCTCCATCGTGCGACTACACGCATTACTTTTCTCTTTCAAAGGTGTTACCGTGGCGATGCTAGACGCGAAAAAGCGCACCCACCCTTCATCTGATTGGTCCATATTTGATAGTTCTCCAAAAGTCACCAAAATTTGCATGCAAGCCAGGCCTGGCGATAAATGTGATATTTCATGGTTTGCATTAATGGGCGTGGCCTAACGGCTCAACAGCGCCCCCTAGAATACTTTTCTCTGCCATAACTTTTGAATGGTTTCACATAGAGAGTCGTGGGTGGTGTCATGGGACTCTGTAATGAGTCCTTAAGCTTCGTTGGCCTTAATTAGCTCCGCCCCTTCTTCTGATTGGTTGTCCCGATTTTCTGCTATAACTTTTGAATGGTTTGACATAGAGAGTCGTGGGTGGTGTCATCAGATTCTTTATGGAGTCCTTGACCTTCATTGGCCTGAATTAGCCCCGCCCCTTCTTCTGATTGGTTGTCCTTTTTTTATAATAAAATCGCCGCGAGCCGCCAGTTGCTCTCGCGTTGACTCCCGCTTCCTGATTCAAACGTCTGCCGGCCCCGCCCCCTGACCAATCAGTGGCGAGTAGGGTGATGACGGCCCCGCCCCCCGACCAATCAGCTCCCTGTAATGTGGTGACTTCAGAAATATTCCCGGCTCAGCCCGGTTACAACCTTGGCAGAATGGTTACAGAAAAAGTAATAATTTAAATAGTAGGGTTTTACTAATATTTATAACTTACAAATATTTAAAAAATTAGGAAAAAAAAGTTCCAGACATTTTATCGCTATGTTGGTCTGTCCTAAGCCAGTAGGTCAGATGAAAGGAATAGCTGAGACTTAGCTCAGCCAGATTATTGTGGTCTTTGCTGCCAGAGGTCGAGAGTTCAAGCCTGGCTTGATATGCCAAAATTTTTGTCAGCAATTTTTGTGTTTTTTTTACATCAAAATGTTCGTCTCTGTCCTGTGACGACGCACATTACTTTTCTCTTTCCCCTTCTTCTGATTGGTTGTCCCGATTTTCTGCCATAACTTTTGAATTTGAGTGGAGTTTGCGCGCGCAGCTCCCGCGGGGGGAGGGGCTGATGTTCAGCGCGGCCGCCATCTTGGTCGAGGCGCCGCATTGACTGCCTGAGAACGTCGGGCGTGGCCGCCATCTTGGATCGGTATCGCTTTAACTCTAGAGCGTTCACTTCTATTGTGGAAGGAGGTGTCTGCATAAGTAAAATAACTATAACTCACTTGATTTTCAACCGATTTTCACGCGGTTTGCTTTGTTACAAACGGCAGACATGTAGCTATGATACAGGATGCTTGATGTACGTTAAATATGCAAGCTTTCATGCTAAAATACGTTCTGCAGGTAGTCACACTTCAGGTATACACACACACACACATATATATATATATATATATATATATATATATATATATATATATATATATATATATATATATATATATATATATACACACACACACACACACACACACAATATACACAATACAAAATACAGTATAGCATATTAATGAATGTATTAATATATTTGAATAACAGACATAACAAGCTTAAAAACAAAAAACATAACGGATGACAGCATACAATTGTCATAATGGAGAAAAAAAAGAAACATTTGGAAGGAGTGTGTGTGTGAGGAATTGTATATTAGTGTTATAAATTGAAATTATATAATAATGCAATCGCTATGATATATAATTTTACAATATAATACAGTCAAAAATATATGAAATGAAGCAACATACAATGCAATAATACAATATGCTATATTACTGGGTACGCTAATATGAAATAACAACATGTAATATAATATGGTATAATAGATTAATATAATATCATACATTCTGGACCATGAGATACAGCTGTACTGTATGATCGTCGTTCATTTGAGTGATCTGATTTTTTTTTTCATGGTTTGCATTAATGGGCGTGTCCTCACGGCTCAACAGCGCCCCCTAGAATACTTTTTTCTGCCATAACTTTTGAAAGGTTTGACATAGAGAGTCGTGGGTGGTGTCATGGGACTCGGCATTGAGTCCTTGACCATAATTGGTGACAATTAGCCCAGTCCCTTTTTCTGATTGGTTGTCCCTATTTTCTGCTATAACTTTTGAATGTTTTGACATAGAGAGTCGTGGGTGGTGTCATGGGACTCTGTAATGAGTCCTTGATCTTCTTTGCCCTGAATTAGCCCCGCCCCTTCTTCTGACTGGTCGTCCCTTTTTTCTGCTATAACTTTTGAAGGGTTTGACATAGGAAGTCGTGGGTGGTGTCATTTCTGATATGCTTATGGGGGGCGGTTGACGTGAGTGCGAGGGCCCGTTCATTGCTGCTTGCAGCTTTAATTATTATTATTATTTTTCTTCTGACAAAGTGATGGCCTTTTTGCCCCCCTTAACATGCCCAAAAAGTCACCAAATTTTGCACCCAAGTCAGGCCTGGCGAAAAATTTTATATTTAATGGTTTGCATTAATGGGCGTGGCAAAATGGCTCAACAGCGCCCCCTTGAAAACTTTGTGCCTCAAGCCCCACGATACGGTTTGACGTACATGCACGAAAATCGGTACACACCTGTATCATGGGACAACTTAAAGAAAAGTCTCTTGGCGTCATGCCCGAAACCGAACAGGAAGTCGGCCATTTTGAATTAATCGTGTCACTTTGGCGCAATTTATGCCATTCCTTCGAGAGTTAATTCAGCCCGAACCGTATCGTGAACCCAGATGTGTTATACATCAAAATGTGCTCCATCCTGCGACTACACGCATTACTTTTCTCTTTCAAAAGTGTTACCGTGGCGACGCTAGACGCCAACAAGCGCACCCCCCCTTCATCTGATTGGTCCATATTTGATAGTTCCCCAAAAGGCACCAAACTTGGCATGCAAGCCAGGCCTGGCGATAAATTTGATATTTCATGGTTTGCATTAATGGGCGTGGCAAAATGGCTCAACAGCGCCCCCCGGAAAACTTTGTGCCTCAAGCCCCACAATACGGTTTGACGTACATGCACGAAAATCGCTACACACCTGTATTATGGAAAAACTTAAAGAAAAGTCTCTTGGAGCCATGGCCGAAACCGAACAGGATGTCGGCCATTTTGAATAAATTGTGTCATTTTGGCGAAATTTATGCCATTCCTTCGGCAGTTAATTCAGCCCGAACCGTAACGTGCACCCAGGTGTGTTATACATCAAAATGTGCGTCTCCATCCTGCAACACCACGCATTACTTTTCTCTTTCAAAAGCGTTACCGTGGCGACGCTAGACGCCAACAAGTGCACCCCCCCTTCATCTGATTGGTCCATATTTGATAGTTCTCCAAAAGTCACCAAATTTTGCATGCAAGCCAGACTTGGCGATAAATTTGATATTTCATGGTTTGCATTAATGGGCGTGGCCTAACGGCTCAACAGCGCCCCCTAGAATACTTTTCTCTGCCATAACTTTTGAATGGTTTGACATAGGAAGTTGTGGGTGGTGTCATGGGACTCTGTAATGAGTCCTTAAGCTTCGTTGGCCTGAATTAGCCCCGCTCCTTCTTCTGATTGGTTGTCCCTTTTTTCTGCTATAACTTTTTAATTGTTTGACATAGGAAGTTGTGGGTGGTGTCATGGGACTCTGTAATGAGTCCTTAAGCTTCGTTGGCCTTAATTAGCCCCGCCCCTTTTTCTGATTGGTTGTCCCGATTTTCTGCTATAACTTTGGAATGGTTTGACATAGAGAGTCGTGGGTGGTGTCATCAGATTCTGTATGGAGTCCTTGACCTTCATTGGCCAGAATTAGCCACGCCCCTCCTTCTGATTGGTTGTCCCTATTTTCTGCTATAACTTTTGAATGGTTTGACATAGAGAGTCGTGGGTGGTGTCATTTCTGATACGCTTATGGGGGGCGGTGGCCGTGAGTGCGAGGGCCCGTTCATCGCTGCTTGCAGCTTTAATTATTATTATTATTTTTCTTCTGACAAAGTGATGGCCTTTTTGCCCCCCTTAACATGCCCAAAAAGTCACCAAATTTTGCACCCAAGTCAGGCCTGGCGAAAAATTTGATATTTAATGGTTTGCATTAATGGGCGTGGTAAAATGGCTCAACAGCGCCCCCTTGAAAACTTTGTGCCTCAAGCCCCACGATACGGTTTGACGTACATGCACGAAAATCGGTACACACCTGTATCGTGGGACAACTTAAAGAAAAGTCTCTTGCCGTCATGCCCGAAACCGAACAGGAAGTCGGCCATTTTGAATGAATCGTGTCACTTTGGCGCAATTTATGCCATTCCTTCGGCAGTTAATTCAGCCCGAACCGTAACGTGCACCCAGGTGTATTATACATCAAAATGTGCGTCTCCCTCCTGCGACCACACGCATTACTTTTCTCTTTCAAAAGCGTTACCGTGGCGATGCTAGACGCCAAAAAGCGCGCCCACCCTTCATCTGGTTGGTTCAGACAGAAAAAACTTTGCGCCTCAAGCCCCATAATACGGTTTGACGTACATGAACGAAAATTGGTACACTCCTGTATCATGTCGCAACTAAAAGAAAAGTCTCTTGGCGCCATGGCCGAAACCGAACAGGAAGTCGGCCATTTTGAACATTCTGAATTAATTGCGTAATTTTGGAGCAATATATGCCATTCCTTCGAGAGTTAATTCAGCCCGAACCGTATTGTGAACCCAGATGTGTTATACATCAAAATGTGCGTCTCCATCCTGCGACTACACGCATTACTTTTCTCTTTCAAAAGTGTTACCGTGGCGACGCTAGAAGCCAACAAGCGCACCCCCCCTTCATCTGATTGGTCCATATTTGATAGTTCCGCAAAAGGCACCAAATTTGGCATGCAAGCCAGGCCTGGTGATAAATTTGATATTTAATGGTTTGCATTAATGGGCGTGGCAAAATGGCTCAACAGCGCCCCCCGGAAAACTTTGTGCCTCAAGCCCCACAATACGGTTTGACGTACATGCACGAAAATCGCTACACACCTGTATCATGGCACAACTTAAAGAAAAGTCTTTTGGAGCCATGGCCGAAACCGAACAGGATGTCGGCCATTTTGAATAAATTGTGTCATTTTGGCGAAATTTATGCCATTCCTTCGGCAGTTAATTCAGCCCGAACCGTAACGTGCACCCAGGTGTGTTATACATCAAAATGTGCGTCTACATCCTGCGACTACACGCATTACTTTTCTCTTTCAAAAAAGTTACCGTGGCGACGCTAGACGCTAAAAGGCGCGCCCCCCCCTTCATGTGATTGGTCCATATTTGATAGTTCTCCAAAAGTCACAAAATTTGCATGCAAGCCAGGCCTGGCGATAAATTTGATATTTCATGGCTTGCATTAATGGGCGTGGCCTAACGGCTCAACAGCGCCCCCTAGAATACTTTTATCTGCCATAACTTTTGAATGGTTTGACATAGGAAGTTGTGGGTAGTGTCATGAGACTCGGTAATGAGTC
Organism: Cololabis saira; assembly: GCF_033807715.1. NCBI lineage: Eukaryota > Metazoa > Chordata > Actinopteri > Beloniformes > Belonidae > Cololabis > Cololabis saira. The sequence continues at coordinate 923,534 of NC_084592.1, read as the reverse complement.
CTTAAGCTTCGTTGGCCTTAATTAGCCCCACCCCTTCTTCTGATTGGTTGTCCCGATTTTCTGCTATAACTTTGGAATGGTTTGACATAGGGAGTTGTGGGTGGTGTCATTTCTGATATGCTTATGGGGGGCGGTGGCCGTGAGTGCGAGGGCCCGTTCATCGCTGCTTGCAGCTTTAATTATTATTATTATTTTTCTTCTGACAAAGTGATGGCCTTTTTGCCCCCCTTAACATGCCCAAAAAGTCACCAAATTTTGCACCCAAGTCAGGCCTGGCGAAAAATTTGATATTTAATGGTTTGCATTAATGGGCGTGGCAAAATGGCTCAACAGCGCCCCCTTGAAAACTTTGTGCCTCAAGCCCCACGATACGGTTTGACGTACATGCACGAAAATCGGTACACACCTGTATCATGGGACAACTTAAAGAAAAGTCTCTTGCCGTCATGCCCGAAACCGAACAGGAAGTCGGCCATTTTGAATTAATCGTGTCACTTTGGCGCAATTTATGCCATTCCTTCGGCAGTTAATTCAGCCCGAACCGTAACGTGCACCCAGGTGTATTATACATCAAAATGTGCGTCTCCCTCCTGCGACCACACGCATTACTTTTCTCTTTCAAAAGCGTTACCGTGGCGACGCTAGACGCCAAAAAGCGCGCCCACCCTTTATCTGGTTGGTTCAGACAGAAAAAACTTTGCGCCTCAAGCCCCATAATACGGTTTGACGTACATGAACGAAAATTGGTACACTCCTGTATCATGTCGCAACTAAAAGAAAAGTCTCTTGGCGCCATGGCCGAAACCGAACAGGAAGTCGGCCATTTTGAACATTCTGAATTAATTGCGTAATTTTGGAGCAATATATGCCATTCTTCGAGAGTTAATTCAGCCCGAACCGTATCGTGAACCCAGATGTGTTATACATCAAAATGTGCGTCTCCATCCTGCGACTACACGCATTACTTTTCTCTTTCGAAAGTGTTACCGTGGCGACGCTAGACGCCAACAAGCGCACCCCCCCTTCATCTGATTGGTCCATATTTGATAGTTCCCCAAAAGGCACCAAATTTGGCATGCAAGCCAGGCCTGGTGATAAATTTGATATTTCATGGTTTGCATTAATGGGCGTGGCAAAATGGCTCAACAGCGCCCCCCGGAAAACTTTGTGCCTCAAGCCCCACAATACGGTTTGACGTACATGCACGAAAATCGCTACACACCTGTATCATGGCACAACTTAAAGAAAAGTCTCTTGGAGCCATGGCCAAAACCGAACAGGATGTCGGCCATTTTGAATAAATTGTGTCATTTTGGCGAAATTTATGCCATTCCTTCGAGAGTTAATTCAGCCCGAACCGTATCGTGCACCCAGGTGTGTTATACATCAAAATGTGCGTCTACATCCTGCGACACCACGCATTACTTTTCTCTTTCAAAAGTGTTACCGTGGCGACGCTAGACGCCAAAAGGCGCGCCCCCCCTTCATGTGATTGGTCCATATTTGATAGTTCTCCAAAAGTCACCAAATTTTGCATGCAAGCCAGGCCTGGTGATAAATTTTATATTTCATGGTTTGCATTAATGGGCGTGGCCTAACGGCTCAACAGCGCCACCTTGAATACTTTTCTCTGCCATAACTTTTGAATGGTTTGACATAGAGAGTCGTGGGTGGTGTAATCAGATTCTGTATGGAGTCCTTGACCTTCATTGGCCTGAATTAGCCCCGCCCCTTCTTCTGATTGGTTGTCCCTTTTTTCTTCTATAAACTTTGAATGGTTTGACATAGGAAGTCGTAGGTGGTGTCAAGGGACTCTGCAATGAGTCCTTGAGCTTCTTTGGCCTGAATTAGCCCCGCCCCTTCTTCTGATTGGTTGTCCCTTTTTTATAATAAAATCGCCACGAGCCGCCAGCATGGATGTATTATAGAAACTGGATTGGAGACTAAAAATGGCCGCCCATTCATTTCAATGCATTCTGCTCAGCCAGCGCATAAGCCGAAAAAATCTCTGACTTCCGGGTTTACTTCCGCATACAGCGGCCCATAGAGCATGCGCAGTTGAGTCACCTCCCATGATGCTCTGGGGCCTCCCATCATGCCCCGGGGCAATGACGCGAGTATTAATATAATATGTATTAATATAATATCTTAATTAATGTATATTATTACATGTATAGCATTACATATATTATTAATGTATTAATATAATATAATTATATAATATATATTAATATAAAACATCCGTGGAATGCACGGACACGGCTGTGACGTCAGCCGTGACGTCACGCCCAGAAAGAGACTTTTCTTTTACTTTTCTGGCCGTTATAAAACATTTTTGACGGATATAAAGTCCATGACTTAAAAATATAGAATACAAAGATTAGTAATTGCCGGGGATTACAGCTGGAGGTGTCCTGTGAACAGTTTTAGAGGCTTCTCTTTTACTATTGCGGTCTATGGGAAAAAAGCTTTCTGGGCCGCATGGGATTTTTGGTTGCAGTACCGCGGTTGGCCACTGGAAAAAATCGGCGCGCCTTCTGAGTGTCAGACCCGGGGGCTGGCCGCCAGTCGCTCTCGCGCTGACTCCCGCTTCCTGATTCAAACGTCTGCCGGCCCCGCCCCCCGACCAATCGGTGGCGAGTAGGGTGATGACGGCCCCGCCTCCCGACCAATCGGTGGCGCGGAGGGTGATGACGGCCCCGCCCCCCGACCAATCGGTGGCGAGTAGGGTGATGACGGCCCCGCCCCCCGACCAATCAGTGGCGAGTAGGGTGATGACGGCCCCGCCCCCCGACCAATCAGCTCCCTGCAATGTGGTGACGTCAGAAATATTCCCAGCTCAGCCCGGTTACAACCTTGGCAGAATGGTTACAGAAAAAGTAATAATTAAAATAGTAGGGTTTTACTAATATTTATAACTTACAAATATTTAAAAAAAATAGAAAAAACAGCTCCAGACTTACATTACTAAATATCGATATGTTGGTCTCTACTAAGTCAGTAGGTCAAACAGAATTGAGAGGCTGAGTCTTAGCTCAGCCAGAGCGTTCCCGTCCTTGGAGTCAGAGATCAGAGTTCGATTCCCGCAGTATCCAGACTTTTTTGTCAGCAATTTTTTTTTTTCTACATCAATATGTGTGTCCCTGTATGTGTGTCTGTATGGACATGAACGAAAATCGGTACACATCTTTATCATGTCGCTACTTAAAGAAAAGTCTCTTGGCGCCATGGCCTAAACCGAACAGGAAGTCGGCCATTTTGAACATTCTGAATGAATCACGTAATTTTGGAGCAATATATGCCATTCCTTCGAGAATTAATACGGCCCGAACCGTATCGTGAACCCAGATGTGTTATACATCAAAATGTGCGTCTCCATCCTGCGACTATGCGCATTACTTTTCTCTTTCAAAAGTGTTACCGTGGCGACGCTAGACGCCAAAAAGCGCGCCCCCCCTTCATCTGATTGGTCCATATTTGATAGTTTCCCAAAAGTCACCAAATTTTGCATGCAAGCCAGACTTGGCGATAAATTTGATATTTCATGGTTTGCATTAATGGGCGTGGCCTAACGGCTCAACAGCGCCCCCTAGAAAACTTTTCTCTGCCATAACTTTTGAATGGTTTGACATAGAGAGTCGTGGGTGGTGTCATCAGATTCTGTATGGAGTCCTTGACCTTCATTGGCCTGAATTAGCCCCGCCCCTTCTTCTGATTGGTTGTCCCTTTTTTCTGCTATAACTTTTTAATGGTTTGACATAGGAAGTCGTGGGTGGTGTCATGGGACTCTGTAATGAGTTCTTAAGCTTCGTTGGCCTGAATTAGCCCCGCCCCTTCTTCTGATTGGTTGTCCATATTTTCTGACTATAACTTTTGAATGGTTTGACATATTTGAAATATGCTGGTAATGTCTCAGCCAACCACAAAAATCTCTGGAATTTTGGTGGAATCATTTATTTTTTGTCCTTGCCCGGTGCAAATGACATAAATAAAGTGCGTGGTTTGGTTGTGAAAAAATAAAAGTAATGTTACGTGAACAATAAATCAAACGCTCCCTTCCATGCAGTGTGTGTGTCTAGGAAGTAAAGACTGGAACATGCTATTCACAAAAGAACAAATAGTGGGGTCTTACTAATATTTATATCTTACAAATATTTTAAAAATTACGAAAAAACAATTCGGGACTCAAATGACATCGCTATGTTGGTATCTCCTAATTCAGTCAGTCACAAAATGGACAAGCTGATTCGTGGCTCAGCGGTAAAGTCACCGTCTTTCGTGTGGGAGATCGTGGGATCGATCCCAGCTCAATGCAAAGATTATTGTCAGCAATTTGTGTGTTTTTTTTTACATCAACATGTGCGTCTCCTTCCTGCGACGACGCGCATTACTTTTCTCATTCAAAAGCGTTAACGTGGCAACACTCGACGCCAAAAAGTGCGCCCCCTTCATCTGATTGGTCCATATTTGATAGTTCTCCAAAAGTCACCAAATTTTGCACCAAGCCAGGCCTGGGGATAAATTTGATATTTCATGGTTTGCATGAATGGGCGTGGCCTAATGGCTCAACAGCGCCCCCTAGAATACTTTTTTCTGCTATAACTTTTGAATGGTTTGACATAGAGAGTCGTGGGTGGTGTCATCGGACTCGGTATTGAGTCCTTGACCATAATTGGTGCAAATTAGCCCCGCCCCTTCTTCTGATTGGTTGTCCCGATTTTCTGCTATAACTTTGGAATGGTTTGACATAGAGAGTCGTGGGTGGTGTCATCAGATTCTGTATGGAGTCCTTGACCTTCATTGGCCTGAATTAGCCCCACCCCTTCTTCTGATTGGTTGTCCCTTTTTTCTGCTATAACTTTTGAATGGTTTGACATAGGAAGTCGTGGGTGGTGTCGTTTCTGATATGCTTATGGGGGGCGGTGGCCGTGAGTGCGAGGGCCCGTTCATCGCTGCTTGCAGCTTTAATTATTTTTTTTTTTCTTCTGACAAAGTGATGGCCTTTTTGCCCCCCTTAACATGCCCAAAAAGTCACCAAATTTTGCACCCAAGTCAGGCCTGGCGAAAAATTTGATATTTAATGGTTTGCATTAATGGGCGTGGCAAAATGGCTCAACAGCGCCCCCTTGAAAACTTTGTGCCTCAAGCCCCACGATACGGTTTGACGTACATGCACGAAAATCGGTACACACCTGTATCATAGGACAAATTAAAGAAAAGTCTCTTGGCGTCATGCCCGAAACCGAACAGGAAGTCGGCCATTTTGAATTAATCGTGTCACTTTGGCGCAATTTATGCCATTCCTTCGGCAGTTAATTCAGCCCGAACCGTAACGTGCACCAAGGTGTGTTATACATCAAAATGTTCGTCTCCATCCTCCGACACCACGCATTACTTTTCTCTTTCAAAAGCGTTACCGTGGCGACGCTAGACGCCAAAAAGCGCGGCCACCCTTCATCTGGTTGGTTCAGACAGAAAAAACTTTGCGCCTCAAGCCCCATAATACGGTTTGACGTACATGAACGAAAATTGGTACACTCCTGTATCATGTCGCAACTAAAAGAAAAGTCTCTTGGCGCCATGGCCGAAACCGAACAGGAAGTCGGCCATTTTGAACATTCTGAATTAATTGCGTAATTTTGTAGCAATATATGCCATTCCTTCGAGAGTTAATTCAGCCCGAACCGTATTGTGAACCCAGATGTGTTATACATCAAAATGTGCGTCTCCATCCTGCGACTACACGCATTACTTTTCTCTTTGAAAAGTGTTACCGTGGCGACGCTAGTCGCCAACAAGCGCACCCCCCCCTTCATCTGATTGGTCCATATTTGATAGTTCCCCAAAAGGCACCAAATTTGGCACGCAAGCCAGGCCTGGCGATAAATTTGATATTTCATGGTTTGCATTAATGGGCGTGGCAAAATGGCTCAACAGCGCCCCCCGGAAAACTTTGTGCCTCAAACCCCACAATACGGTTTGACGTACATGCACGAAAATCGCTACACACCTGTATTATGGAACAACTTAAAGAAAAGTCTCTTGGAGCCATGGCCGAAACCGAACAGGATGTCGGCCATTTTGAATAAATTGTGTCATTTTGGCGAAATTTATGCCATTCCTTCGGCAGTTAATTCAGCCTGAACCGTAACGTGCACCCAGATGTGTTATACATCAAAATGTGTATCTACATCCTGCGACACCACGCATTACTTTTCTCTTCCAAAAGTGTTACCGTGGCGACGCTAGACGCCAAAAGGCGCGCCCCCCCTTCATGTGATTGGTCCATATTTGATAGGTCTCCAAAAGTCACCAAATTTTGCATGCAAGCCAGACTTGGCGATAAATTTGATATTTCATGGTTTGCATTAATGGGCGTTGCCTAACGGCTCAACAGCGCCCCCTAGAATACTTTTATCTGCCATAACCTTTGAATGGTTTGACATAGGAAGTTGTGGGTGGTGTCATGGGACTCTGTAATGAGTCCTTAAGCTTCGTTGGCCTTAATTAGCCCCGTCCCTTCTTCTGATTGGTTGTCCCGATTTTCTGCTATAACATTGGAATGGTTTGACATAGAGAGTCCTGGGTGGTGTCATCAGATTCTGTATGGAGTCCTTGACCTTCATTGGCCTGAATTAGCCCCGCCCCTTCTTCTGATTGGTGGTCCCTTTTTTCTGCTATAACTTTTGAATGGTTTGACATAGGAAGTCGTGGGTGGTTTCTTTTCTGATATGCTTATGGGGGGCGGTGGCCGTGAGTGCGAGGGCCCATTCATCGCTGCTTGCAGCTTTAATTATTATTATTATTGCACGGTGGTTAATTACTCTGAGACTCTATGAGTGATGAGATTCATCAGAGCAACAGCTTGGGGGAAGAAACTGTCTCTGATCTGGAGGTTTTAGCATACAGAGCTCTGTAGCCCTGGTCCTGGTCCTGGTCCTGGTCCTGGTCCTGGTCCTGGTCCTGGGTGTGAGGGCTCTGCTCCTGGTCCTGGTCCTGGGTGTGAGGGCTCTGCTCCTGGTCCTGGTCCTGGTGCTGGACCGGTACAGAACCGGACAGCCTGACAACAGTGATGGAGTGACTGAGTGGGCTCCAGTCAATCATGGACAATACACTTCCTCCACTGCACAGCCCCCTCTCACACTGCACACCCTCTCACACTGCACACCCTCTCACACTGCACAGCCTCCTCTCACACTGCACACCCTCTCACACTGCACACCCTCTCACACTGCACAGCCTCCTCTCACACTGCACACCCTCTCACACTGCACACCCTCTCACACTGCACACCCTCTCACACTGCACACCCTCTCACACTGCACACCCTCTCACACTGCACACCCTCACACTGCACAGCCCCCTCTCACACTGCACACCCTCTCACACTGCACACCCTCTCACACTGCACACCTTCTCACACTGCACAGCCTCCTCTCACACTGCACACCCTCTCACACTGCACAGCCTCCTCTCACACTGCACACCCTCTCACACTGCACACCCTCACACTGCACAGCCCCCTCTCACACTGCACACCCTCTCACACTGCACACCCTCTCACACTGCACACCCTCACACTGCACACCCTCTCACACTGCACACCCTCACACTGCACAGCCCCCTCTCACACTGCACACCCTCTCACACTGCACACCCTCTCACACTGCACAACCTCACACTGCACAGCCCCCTCTCACACTGCACACCCTCTCACACTGCACACCCTCTCACTGCACACCCTCTCACACTGCACACCCTCTCACACTGCACACCCTCTCACACTGCACACCCTCTCACACTGCACACCCTCACACTGCACAGCCCCCTCTCACACTGCACACCCTCTCACACTGCACCCTCTCACACTGCCCCCTCTCACACTGCACACCCTCTCACACTGCACACTCTCTCACACTGCACACCCTCTCACACTGCACCCTCTCACACTGCACACCCTCTCACACTGCACACTCTCTCACACTGCACACCCTCTCACACTGCACACCCTCTCACACTGCACCCTCTCACACTGCCCCCTCTCACACTGCACACCCTCTCACACTGCACACACTCTCACACTGCACAGCCCCCTCTCACACTGCACACCCTCTCACACTGCACACTCTCTCACACTGCACACCCTCTCACACTGCACCCTCTCACACTGCACACCCTCTCACACTGCACACTCTCTCACACTGCACACCCTCTCACACTGCACACTCTCTCACACTGCACACCCTCTCACACTGCACCCTCTCACACTGCACACCCTCTCACACTGCACACCCTTACACTGCACACTCTCTCACACTGCACACCCTCTCACACTGCACACCCTCTCACACTGCACCCTCTCACACTGCCCCCTCTCACACTGCACACCCTCTCACACTGCACACACTCTCACACTGCACAGCCCCCTCTCACACTGCACACCCTCTCACACTGCACACTCTCTCACACTGCACACCCTCTCACACTGCACCCTCTCACACTGCACACCCTCTCACACTGCACACTCTCTCACACTGCACACCCTCTCACACTGCACACTCTCTCACACTGCACACCCTCTCACACTGCACCCTCTCACACTGCACACCCTCTCACACTGCACACCCTTACACTGCACACCCTCTCACACTGCACACCCTCTCACACTGCACACCCTTACACTGCACACCCTCTCACACTGCACACCCTCTCACACTGCACACCATGCAACTTAATCCATACATTGTGACTGGACTCTTTCATTTTTTCTGTTTTTTATTTAAACAGTGTTTGATAACTATTAGTATTCATTGCAAGTTATGGATACTGCCTGAGGGGAAGTATCTATCTAATTTATTTTTATCAGGAAAAAAAAGTTCAATATGCAAAAAAAAAAAAAAAGAGCTGTCATATATATGTCGGGAAACAGGCAGATGTTGAGCTTTGCAGCCTCACCAGCGTTAAACTCAGGGGAATAAACCGATGGAAGCAATAATAATCTTTAGCCGTTTCGGCATATTTATTGGAGACAACAATATAACAAACTGTCTTTAGCCGTGAACTCTACTGACCGACCAAATCTGGGCACGGTCTGAATGTGATGACGCACAAGCCCCTGGCCTGTAAACCTGCGCCTCACTGTGGCAAAAACTAAATACTCCACCTCAGTAAAACAACAGTATAATTACATATGACAACTGACCACACACATAAAAGAATGTCTCTTAACAGCAGATATAAAAAAAATGTAATTCCCATCAGCAAATCAAATGAATTCCTGAGATGAGCATAGCACAGGATTAAAAAGATCTCATGACCTCAGTGTTTGTTGAAATAGGGTAGGTATGTTGTGGTGACATTTTTACTTTACAAGTGACAGACATGGTGCATTCACACTGGATTAAGATCATGGACGTCCTCTAACAGGGGACCTGTTGTAATAAAGAATCACAACAGGTCCCCAGAGCAGATGAGCTTGATTTGTGTCTGGACTGTTTCCGTGAGGCCCCCAGTCTACCCCTGGCAGTAACAAGTTATAATTTAATCTTAAACTTGATCTAAATCATTAACCTGACTACATCCCAACCAGATTGTTCATGGTATTTTTCTCCCCGATTCGACATGTCTCATGAAGTCAGGACTTGTCCTTTATATCACACTTTAAATCATGCATAGAATTGCCTTTTTTCAGGTTTGTAAAATTGTAAAAATACGGCAAATCCTGTCTCAGACCGATGAGCAAAGATTAGTCCATGAATTTGTTAGTTTAAGATTGGACTACTGCAACTTCTTGTAAGAAGGATGTTGTAAAACTTGGAACTGCCTCCAGCTGCTCCAAAATGCTCAAGCAAAGAGTTCAGATGAAGCCCTAAAGCACGAGCTCCCTCCTAACCTCCATTATCAGCAGCTTGCCATTAAAGTCTACACAAGCCTGTTCATGACACATTCATTTAAATCAGGTGTGTTGAAGGAGGCAAACGTCTAAAACATGCAGGACAGCGTTCCTCCATGACACTCAATAGCTGCGTCCCAAATCCCAAACCTCCACCCTAATGAGTAGCGAAAACAGTATGTGAGATGTTTTAGTGCGTCCGAAAAATGAGTACGTACTCAATAGTATGTACTATCCATACTCATTCTGGAGAAATGTATTAGTGTGGATTGATGCGGTGCGTCCGAAATGCCAGACTAAACAGTATATACTAAAAAGTATACTTAAGTTCGGCACACTTTTGAGTAAATATCAGTAGTATGCATTAATTCGGACGTACTATTAAGAGCGCACACTGCACTTCCTGCCGTAGGGAGGGGGGGGTTGTTACCATGGTAACCTGTCACAGTGGCAGTAGCAGCTGTTACCATGGTAACAGCAGCAGTAGCAGCACCGCTCCGCTCTTTCCCGTTTATTCTAGCCCAAACAAGATGACATTATATAATATTATTATATACGAATATTATAATATTAATTTATATATAATAATATTATTATACTTAATAATATACTTATGACATATACGTATCACTTAGCAACCAAATGCCGCTGTATTGCATTGTGGGAAGTTTCTGCTTAGCTAGTGTCCATCAATCCACACTAATACATTTCTCCAGAATGAGTATAGTACATACAATGGTGTACGTACTAATGTTTCGGACGCACTAAAAAATCTCACATACTGTTTTTGCTACTCATTAGGGTGGAAGTGTGGGATTTCGGACACAGCCCATCTAAGCAGAAACTTCCTACAATGCAATGCAGCGGTGTTTGGTTGCTAAGTGCTGCGCAGATACGTATATTTCATAAGTATAATATTAAGTATAATTATATTATTATATAATATTAATATTATAGTATTCGTATGTAATAATATTATATAATGTCATCTTGTTTGGGCCAGGATAAACGGGAAAGAGCGGAGCGGTGTTGCTACTGCTGCTGTTACCATGGTAACAGCTGCTACTGCTGCTGTGACAGGACTTGTTACCATGGTAACAACTCCCCCTCCCAACAGCAGGAAGTGCCGTGTGGCTCTGAGT